>NW_027505296.1:0-136654 GCF_021521415.1 Bidens hawaiensis | reverse complement strand
AAGTACTAAGGTGGAGAGAGGGATTACCAATGAAATCGATGACGAGACGACCATTGGAGCAACGACCAGTAGGCTCATGGAAAAAGGTTTCCCCGTAAGGGGGATAAAAGAAATGTAGAGACTGTTGATTCGTGTGATACGAAAGTTGTTTTAGGTTACCGGTATCAGCTAGAGAGTCTCCAAAACTAATGATCGAAGTATAACATCCATTCGTGTACAAGGTACAAGTACATAATAGCTGGAAAATGATGATCAAAGTTACAAAAGATGAAGAGATTGATGAACAAGATTCGGCCATTGAAGAGAATTGAACTTGGAATGGAAATGAGTGGGATATGAAGTTAAGCAGGTTGGTGATTGGTGAAGTACCTATCTATATCAGTTTACATGTTTGCCCTTGTAATATATATGATGTAACGTTTTTGTTTGCCAATAGATTGAATAAGATATTTTTTTAATGTATATATATATACTAACAAAATATCATGAACTAAATTGTATGTTTAAGCAACACATATACAATTACTAGTCAGGTGTTTGCGCGATGCAGTGGGATACATACGAACATTATCGATGTCAGTACGTTCATCGCAACGGTATGTGAATATCCCGATTATGGTATGTGATTAACGTGACATTAGACGCGAAACCGGTATCGGTAAGCGCGTCACACAAGACTACACGCAAGTAATCTGGTACACATAAACAAGATGATCCGCGTAACTAATGCCTGAATGTGCGTAACCGGTGACGAAAATCAAGAAGCAATGATGAAATGTACAGTAATTTCAAGTAGACCACTTTTTAACCCAACTCGTTTTGACGCAAAACTCATTCCAACCCAACATCGTTTTAACCAAAAGCTCGTTTTGATCTGGCCTCTTTCGACCTGAACCCATCGAGAACCGAACCAAATTAACCATTTTTCTATCGGCATGTTCTGATCTTAATGTGTTATGACCCATGAGTCGAACATGTCCGACCTTTTGTCGGTACTAATTGATAATAACATTACATGTTAATTTTTTTAAAATTAATAAACTATAGCAACATGATACTAAAATTAAAGATAATAAAATGCTCGTTTTTAAGGTGTATTTTTTTTTAAAAAATATTAACGTGTGAAAAAGTTATGGCCGTTATAAAGTCGTAGGGGTAGTTTTTTTAGAATAAGGGGTAAAAGTGTAAATTTATACAAATTAACAAAAACTAATTGAAGTTGAAGGACTAAAGTTGTAATTTATTTTTAACAAATTTGAAGTTAACCGTTCATTGATATGGCTAAAGACATAAATACAAAAATATCCTTAAAATCTTATAATTTGATGCATTAAGTGGTATTTAAGAGGTACTTGGGATTCTATTTATGTATGGTATAGATTATCATCTCTTATAACATACATTATCTCATAGCATTCCAATAGGTCTCACATCCGTATCTTTGTAATTACATTAAAAGTTATTTATGTATCTCACTCTTTTGTTCAATTAAATAATATTTTTTTAGATTTTTTTTATTACAGTCTACTCTCTCCTCTATTCACAACCAATTCAACAAATATTAAAAAATTAAATATAAGCAAACTAGTTTTCCCTAAATTTACATAAAATCACGATATTTCTCTCATCATCCTATAATTTATACTCAAAACCACTCATAACCACACCATATAATTTGCAAAACCCTCTCACATTATTTTAAGGGAGCTATTGAGAATGCTCTCAAATGAGATATCCAAATCATTAAAAAATCATCCATTAGAGCACCCACAATAATTGATATGTTGCGGGGTTGCTCTTCTAAAACCAAGTCATATTCCTGACATTACCACTATAGTCAAAGTTTGTCATCGTCAAGTCCGTGGATCTAGGCGAAGCTCAGGACGAGTTGGTGGGGCCCCTCGATCACATCACATGCATATACATATTTTATACATATATATTTAATTAATTTTTAATGATTTCGTGGAGTTTTGTTTATTGTGGAAGAGAGTTGGTGTTTTTTTAATAAAATTTGGAGTATGATGTGAAGTTAACGTGGAGCTGATGTGACGGTTTATTAGGTTTGTTGTTATGGATACTTTTAAAATATATTTATATTTTTGTGTTGAATTGTATTCGTCTCTTTCTTACGTTTAATTAATCTTTTAAGTTATTTGATTTGAAAACCTTAGGAAAATAAATCACATAATATATTTTCGGGTTCCTCGGGCTTGAGGTTGTGAAGCCACTAAACCGAGTTCAACATATTACGTATAACATTACGACTTTAAAATCAACAAATGTAGTTTACAAAAGATTTGGTTATCCAAACCGAAAAAGACTAACATTACAGTTTGTTGCCTGCTTATCTTCTTTTTCATTAATATCTAAAATTTAAATAGTTTAACGAAAATGTTTTTTTTTTTGAATAATAACTCAACTAATAACGTTTCTAGTTCATATGACTATCCCAATATGCATTAATGATAAAACATATTAATTAAAAACATGTTAAAGGAATGCAATAGTAAGATTTAGATGTCAACAATTCCAACTCAAAGCGTCACAAATTAAATAAAAGTCAGTGTCGTTATAACTAAGCAAATTAATTCGATGTATTATTTAGTGTCCACGTGTAGCGGCACACAGTTGTTAGATGTGGACAAAAGTAGTCGTATGATTCTTAGTTTCCTCGAAGCTTCCGTCTACATTTGATTCCCATTTTCTTTGAAATTCCCTTCTTTGTCTGAAGCCGATTGGTCCACTATTGCTTTGCAGATGTCATTTAGGGAAGTCGATTATGGTCACAATTTTCTTATGCTATATGGTCACAAGTAGGGATAAGTTCGGTAATGTATCGGTATCGACCGGTACTGAAAACACCGATTTTGAAATTTGTAAATTCTTGGTACCTGTACCGGTATCGAAATATTCGGTTCGGTACGGTACGGTAACGGGAAAATACCGGTACCGAAGGTAAAAAATCAGGAAATACCGGTACCGTACCGAACCCGAAACTTAAAACTTTGGTATCGATTTGGTACCGACAGTACCAAATCGATGCCGGTACTGATTCCGGTACGGTACCGGGACAAATCGATATCGGTACCGAATTTGCTCATCCCTAATCACAAGGATAAATACCATATTTTTGTAAAACATATTTCTTATGACCATATGGTCAAGTTTTTTGTAAAGCATTTGTTGATTAAATGAAAATCACCGTCAGGTGCAGTGGTGAAGTTTGGACTTCGTTAAGGTGGTGACCGAAATCACTTACCCAAAAATTTCGGGTCAAAGATTCGGTTCGTATCAGTGGTTCAGTTCGGGTCGGATCAGATAATATGACATCTATTTATTGATTTTTTTTCATACATTCAAACAATTGTTTTTACAATTAAAAAAACTAGATAATTTTTTAACCAACAAGACCTAAAAGATTCATATTAATGCGAGAGCCGAGAGGACGGGTGAGTACCTTAGAAGAAGAATTACAAAGTAGCTCGACGACCTTTAAGATTTTTGAATTCCTCAATTATGGATTCCAAATTCAATGTTTCAACAATTTCTTTTTCTATGTAAACCACCAAGCTATTGCGAGATACTCATCTGAAATCTTATTGCGAAGGTGATTCTTGAATATTTTCATTGCTGAATCACCATGATTTACTTCATTAGCATTTGAATGTGGTTGTGGAGCTTCCAAATCACCATGATTTTCTTATTGATTTACTTGGTTAAGATCCACATCATTAGTATTTGATTATGGTTGTTGTGGAGCTTCAGAATTAACTAACTCACTAGTTGAAACTCTATGAGGTTTACTCGTTTGTTCATCATCTGTGTTTTTTTAAAGAATAAATAGTATCTTGCTTTTTTATGATTTACCTAATTAAGAAGATTTAATATGGTGAGTTAAAGTAAAATTTCACCATACAATACCAATTACAAGCTTGGTTGATCAATTTACTCAAATCCCTAAATTCCCAATTCCATAATTACAAGCTCTAATTTTATAATCCTTGAACATTAATCAATATAAATTCAATACAATGTTTAACAACACAAATATGAACTATATCTTGCTGACGGGACTGAGTAACGGGCGGTAGACGATGGACAGCGGATGGATGTGGTTGTGGACTATGATGGTCTCCGGTCTGGTAGGAACAGCCGGACAGGTTACAGGGGCGCAAGTGAGTTTTATAAAACTTCAAACCATAATCATTAATCAATCCCCGTTCTTTTTTTATGTTTTGTTTAAACAAGTTTTTATTTTTACTATTAGCCCCCTCACTTTTGAGTATTATAAAAATAAAGCTTTTTACTATACTTTGTAAATTTTGATTATAAAAGCTGCGAGGTTTTATAAAAAGAACAAACGATGGGTATTATATTTTTAAAAAAAAATCAGAGGTGACTGGTAGCATTTTGGAAAAATACATCGGGTGTGACCGCGCTTAATACTTTTAAAATTTTTCGGGAAAAATCGCGATACTTACCCTACTAACGGAGAAACCGGCAGTGACCGGGGCCACCCCGGGTCCCCCTTTTCAAGAGTTTTAAAGTTTAAGATGCTATAGTCTCAGATTTGAAACTTAACTCAAAAGTAGACTTATCCAACTGACGACAAGCACTTTGTCTAGTCCAATTGCCAAGGAAGACCTTTCTTAAGTCTTTCTAATCCTTCAACATGTAAGCTAATAAGTCTACAAATTAAGTAACTCAAAAGTAAACTTATTGGATAATGACCATTTAACCATCATGTAAGTGCATAACTGATTTATATAATAACAATTTCGTCTAAAGTTTTTTATCATCGTTTTGTACATTGTGCATATAAGTTTGTACAATGGTCTGTTGGAGGCGTGTCGTTACCGTCAACCATTGGTGTTGGGCGTTGACCAGGGTGGTTTACCTTCTACAACGATGGTGATGCTTGTCACCGATTAACCAAAGTTAACTGTCAAATCCGTTCTGTTCCGCAATCCTTAGTGGGTACGATTCTTTTTCAAGACGCCTATTATCATCAAATCCCCAATTTGAGGGCTGCTTATTATCAATTTACCAATTTTGTCAACCCCTCAGCTGTCCCGTGATGCCACCGCCGTTGTCGACCATTGCGTTTACTACACACTTGTTTTTGCCGAGTTATATTCTGGCGAAGTAGTGGTGCAGTGGTCTGACAGGGAAATTATTGTTGACACATTTCATTTGGGACAGTGCTGTGGCGGTGGCATTGGTCCCGTTGACCAAATTCGAACCATTGCTAGGTGGTGTGCTGTTAGCCATGGTTGTTTATCAACCGTAAATGTGCATAGCTTGATATTTTGTACCTTTGTTTGTGCGTCATGAGAATTGAGATAGGGTCAAGGTTTAGAAAGGCGGAAACGAGCCTCGAGGCGTTTTTTTGTTAGACTCTTGAGGCGTAAGCCTCAAGGGGGACCGAGGCGTAAGCGTCAAAAGATAATTAAAAAAAACTTATATATATATATGTTGGGGTTAAAATAAGAAGTGGAGTGTGTCTTAGAAGTGTAAGAAGTAATTTGGTGCGTTAGATATGTTAATCTGATGGTGGATATGGAATGCGTGTTTATTGTGCGGTGTGTTTTATTAGATATAATAGTGAAAACACACTTTTTACATTTTTTAGGAAAAATCTACTTATTATAACCTTGCTATATATATATATATATATATACATATGTATACATATATATATATATACACATATATATATATATACATATATGTATATACATATATATATGTATATATATATATATGTGTATATATATATATACATATATATATATATATGTGTTTATGAGTAAATCCAACACGAAAGTAGGGCTACCGATAACGGGGCCTTACAAAAACAACATGAATTTTTTTATATCCAAACATATAAAATTGGCGTGTCTAAAAATAATAAACCCCTGAAAAACATACAATAATCCGGGGCTATAAAATACAAATATAGATAAGACCTTATTATCCTATAGAGTGAGACAAAACATAGAAAAGCTACGAACCCTTGAAATTGTCCGTGGATCTCTTGCTTTTGTTACAAGTCTTCCTTTTTTAGGTATTCTTTGTGAATACAATGGTCACGGTATATATATATATATATATATATGTATATATATATATATATATATGTATATATATATATATGTATATATATATATATGTATATATAAAATCTATAAAAATCACACTTTAACATCGAAAAATTAGAAAATATATATAATCTATATAAATAATGTTAATTTTATAAGTTTTATGTAAAAACTTGTAAGTTTATGGACCATATATAAACTAGTAAAGATGGAGAGGTTAAATGTTAAGGTACACAACACAAACTAGTTTTACACTTGAGTAAAGTGTCATTTTCATCCTTATAGTTTGACAAATAATGCAAATTTAGTCCAAAAAGTTTATTTTTTAGATATGGATCATCCACGTTTCACAGTTCTTGCCAAGTACATCCAAATCACTAATCCCGTAAAATTTAATCGTTAAGTCAGGGGTAGACATGTGTTGTTACTATTTCTTTATTATAATACTTATTTCAATGATCTGCGGTTTTCGTCCATGTGGTTTGTCCAAATATGCGGTTTTAGTGCAGTAGTTTCAAATCTGCAATTGGACTAAAACCGCATATTTGGACAAACCATAACGAAGAAAACCGCAGCTCACTGAAATAAGTATTATAATAAAGAAAGAGTGAAAAGATATGTCCTACCCCTGATATAACGATTAAATTCAAGAGGGTTAGTGATTTGGATGTAATTGGCAAGAATTGGGAAAAGTGGATGATCCATATGAAAAAAAAAACTTTTTGGACTCAATTCGCATTATTTGTCAAACCACATGGACGAAAACGACACTTTACCCAATAAATAAAATGGCATATTTTACAACTTCTAGTGAGGCTTAAGCCTCACCGCCTCAAATCACCTCGCAAAGGTTGAGTCTTAGTTTCAGTACACCTTCATGAGGCTAAGCCTCTAATGCGCTTTTCTACCGAGGCTGCCAAAGCGTAAGCCTCGAGGCGCGCCTTAGAAAGCCTTTTTAAACCATGGATAGGTTTATGACTATGATGTTCGCATTTTTTGGCGTGGCAACTTAAGTTGCAGTTATGATGTGGACCTGAGCCTCTGGTTGACAAATTAGCACTTAAATTTTACACGATGTGGATTATATGATATATTTGTTGGTTCTATGGCAGCCATATCTCTCTCTCTCCCTCTCTCTCTCTCAACTTGGAGTCAAATCAATCTTCACTGATTCTAATTTGCACCGATTGGTAATCTAACAATATTTTGCTCCAAGTTACTTATCTTTCGCTTTTAGTGATCTTTGATATTTGATTTTTCTTGATATCAACTTCTGTCACACCCCGAATATCTTAACTTAACACAGCGGAAGTCTTAACTTAAGCCGTTCGGGTTATGACAGATGCCGATAGCCAATAACAATAGATAATTAATAATAAAAGCATCATCTTTTATTATTGGAAAATATATTACAAAATCAGAGTGTATTACACGTGCTAATGCACGGTTTACAATACTTCATCTTTTGTTCAAACACCACACGCTCTCGTTTCCATGCCACCTCGAAATCTTCACTTACCTGAAAAACATATTAAAATAACAGTCAACACAATGTGTTAGTGAGTTTCCCTTTTATATTAAAAATAGTCCATATATATATATATGAGTTGAAAACACAATCCATTAATCAATCAAATCCGATATCAATTCGTGTGTAATCGTCACTACACCCCGAATTATATCAAAATATTCCGTGTATAATGGTCTACCGCCATTATATCATATTCCGTGTGTAATGATCTACCGTCATTACATCACCAAAATAATAGGCATTTTACTTTTTAAACAAATTGGGCTGTTGTAGACGAGCAAAGAATACAACATTGCGTATGAATATCATAGTTGATAACCCGATACATACAATACTCAAAATATTCCCACTTTTAATCCAACGCGAATGGAAGTGGGGGCGTCACCCCAATAGATCTACCAATATTTCTGTGCCCCTTTCTAGGGTTAACTGTCACTTATCCCAACTAGACTCATCCCGCATTTTACACCAATTTGTACATAAAATGCCATTATAAAAACATTAACGAAAATATTATATAATAAAGAATATGATTTTCCCCCAAAACACAATTAAATGTCGTTTTTAAAACATTTCCAGTTAAAAATCGAGGGGGGGGGGGGTTCGATAGAGAAACTCACTGTCTTGTAGCTTTTCCAAAATTCCCGTGTCCTATATTAGAACACGTTTTGTTAATAAAAACTTGATTTTAGTTTTTATACAAAAATCCTTTTAAATTTATTAGTCCTATTCTAATGTACACATAAGCACATAGCACATAACGAATACACATAGTTCGGTTTTCCGTTAGTTATTATTTAATTAATTAAATTAATTAATTAATTAAATAATATAATAAAATATTTTTAAGTTTTAGTTGCTGGAATTTTTAAGAAAATATTAGTCTTTTATTTTTCAAAAAACTTGACGGTTTCGTTGGTTTTGTCGGTTTTATGCTTAAAATGCGTAATTTCGGTTTCTCGTTTAAAATGTAACTTATAGATTATGGAAAATACTTGTTGCATAGATATTAGTCAAGTTTTACAAGTTTACTTGTGAAAATATATTATTTTCAACTTTTTTAATATTTTCTTAAAATAACAACTTTTTTAACGTTTTCTTATCGATTTTCGCGACACGAACCGTTTAGGACTAAGTTTTATCATCTTGTCATTTTCTCATGTATTAACTTATGTTATAAATGGGTATTTTAACACTTTAGGGGCTGTTCTAAAACAGTCCCTAATAGTTGTTTCGGTTTTGTTTAAATAGCCGATTTTTCGACCGTTTAAGTTACCGACGAGTCAAATAAATTACACAAGTCTATACTAATCATCCCATGAACTAAACACACATATAATAACATATAATTCACCATAAATAGCAGTTTTGACCATGTATGTTCATAAGACACGTTAATCGAGTTTTTTTCGGTTTCTAGTTCGTCTTTTAATTTACCTTAACAATGTTACTAGTTTAACTTGTTATTTATTTATGTGCGTTTATGTTTAAATATCTTAAAAATCCAGATTTTAATTTATTTTATAAGTTTCTAATAACCCAAAATTTCACTTTTAAATTGAAGGTTCTTATTCTCTTTTCAAAAGAATCTAATCTTCATATCTTTTGAACATTGTCTTTTTCAACAAAATCAAGTATGATTCCTTTAGATATTCCATAACTTTATAACTACTTACTTTTAGGATATTCTTATCTTTATCAAGCCTTAATCAATCTTTCAAATCAAAGGATCATGGATTATAATTTCTCTAAGTGTTGTTTTAACAAAGTTTCTTATTTTAGTAACTTTTAATGTTTGTAATTCTAATTAATCTAATTCTTCCACTTTGATTAACACAATTCTATGTTTAATTTATTCATTTAAGTTGTTAGGGTTTCATACATCCTAGATAATCTATTCCATTTTATTCTTTTAAATTCTCCATTCAACAAAGTTTCTATTATAAGTAAGTCATTGTTTATTTCAACAATGTTTTTAACTAATCTAAGTTTCAAACTATACATCCTATCTTGTTTAAGTTGTTATTAATCACTTGTTGTTTCCATCTATTACAAGTATTTAAATCAAAATCTCATTTTCATCTTTTATTAAAATTAAAGTTTCCTTATTTAGTAGTTCCAACACTTTTCAAGTTTCAACTACTAGATCTAACATGCAACCTATCTTACTTACATTTAATTCATCCCACAACATCTTTTAATTCAAAAATCCATACAAAAACTCCTAATTAACTTTATATTAAAAATCCCCAATTTTCACCATTATGAACATATTCATGTTTTACTCATTTCTAGCAACAATTTTTAACAATCTAGACCCATACTAACAAGTTAAAGATCAATAATTCATTCCAATCTTTAATCTAATATAAACCATAGAATCAAGTTTATCAAATATTCAAGAAATTATTAATATTCCATATTCAATCTAATAAACAATATTAGATCTTTCAAGATATATGTATGCATGTGTATGGAGTTTTGATCCTCTCATACATACATATACATATACCTACGGCACACACACATATACCCACACTACACACATTATTAATCTTTTAATTAAACTCAAGTATATCCAATCTTGTATATTCATAATCAACACTCAATAAATCTTAAAATGATACTTACTTGGTTCTTGAGATTTTGAAAGATGAGATTAGAGATGTTAAGTGTGTGATTCCTAGCTTCAATCCTTCTTAATAGCTCTTTAATAGCCTAACCCTTCCCTTGATCTTGATCTAAACCCACATGTTATTGATTATGTGTATGTGTGTGTTGATTGTTGATTTGAAATTGAGTTGGATGGTTTGGGATGTCTTGGGCCGTGAGTTTTTAAGGGAGGAAGAGGGAGAGGTGTTGGGTGGTGAGTTGGTAAATTAGAGTGGTGAGTTGGTGATTAGGGTGAGAGGTGGAGTGTCTAGGGAAGGTACATGTGTATTGTTTCTAGAAACTAATCATTACGGGGGTATTTGGGAGAGTTTCATTGGGACATGTGTGGGTTGAGGTGTCCAAGGAGGGGGTGGGGTCGGCCTAGGGGGTGGGGGTGGGGTATATGAGGGGTTTTAATCAATAACTAGGTGACTTTCGTTTATTCGTTTAACGTATTTCGTGTTTTAAATATTCAAACGAACTCCGTTTTTAATAATTTTTGTCATACTTTGAACGAAATCAAATTCCTGACAGTATGGACCATAAAAATTATTTTTTTGAAAATAATTTATGTGGGGCCCTTTTCGGGTCTTGTATTGGCTCGGGTTTACTTATTTTCCAAATTTTGTGATTTGAGCCTTCCTAAATTATATTTTTATGTTGTCTTACATGTTTTGATATATATTTTGAATTTTTGAGATTGTTTAATCAATCTAATGATTTATTTACTTTGTGGTTCGTTACCCGAGGTATTTACACGTTTTTCTTGTTTTATGCCGAAATTTGGACTTTTTGTTGACTTTGCAAGATATTGAACTATATTAAAGGGAAATTTTATTAATAAAACAATATTAGGATGGATAATCATGATTACATTAGTGAAATTTTTTGCCAGGTGTTACATTCTCCCTTCCTTTAGGAAATTTCGTCCCGAAATTTTGGAAGTGCCACTGGCTTCTGACTCTACTGGAAACAGATGAGGATATTTTCGCTTCATCTGGTCTTGTCGTTCCCAGGTGAACTCAGGACCTAGCCTTTTCCAGCGAACTTTGACCAGCTTGATTCGATTTCGTCTGAGCTTCTGTATTTTCCAATCCATGACTTCTACAGGCTCCCCGACAAATCAAAGCTTGTCATCAACTCGGATATCCTCAACAGGAACAATCAGTGATTCGTCGGATAAGCATTTCTTCAAGTTTGATACATGGAATACGTCGTGTATTCCGTTCAATTATGAAGGTAATTCGAGTCGATAAGCTACTGGACCAATTCAATCAATGATCTTGAATGGTCCCACATATCTAGGACTCCGCTTTCCTTTCTTTCCGAATCTGATTACTCCTTTCCAGGGTGAGACTTTCAACAGAACTTGATCTCCCACTTGGAATTCCAACGGCTTTCTACGATTGTAAGCATAACTCTTTTGTCGGTCTGCTGCAGCCTTTAACCTATCTTTGATCTGGAAGACCCTGTCGGTGGTCTCCTGAACAATTTCAGGTCCTGTCAGTTGTTTCTATCCAACTTCAGCCCAACAAAGAGGAGATCAGCATTTTCTCCCATACAAGGCTTCAAACGGTGCAGCCTTAATACTGGAGTGGTAGCTGTTATTGTAGGAAAATTCAGCTAGCGGTAAATGAACATCCCAGCTTTTGCCGAAATCGAGAACGCATGCTCGTAACATGTCTTATGATTTAATTACAATTCTTGTTTGGTTTAGGTTAAATTCATGTTGGATTTCATAAGAGTTGGGTTTCAATCCACCTGAAATGGATGATGATTGGTCGTCGTTCTTCAACATTAGATGGTTTCTCTGGTGAGTTCTTTTGTGATAGTTTTGTTTCTTTTTCTTTTAGAGTAAAGTGTAATTTTCTTCCTTGTGGTTTGATAAATACTGCGAATTTAGTCCAAAAAATTATTTTTTTTTCAGGTTTGCAATTTTCGTCCTTGTAGTTTTATTTCACTTGTAATTAAACCCAAATTTATGAACCTCGTTAAGTCTGGCCATTAACCCATCTGTGTGCCCCTCATGTGACGACCAGTTTAAGGTATGTTTCATCTCCTGAACAATTTTAGGTCCTGTCAGTTGTTTCTATCCAACTTCAGCCCAACAAAGAGGAGATCAGCATTTTCTCCCATACAAGGCTTCAAACGGTGCAGCCTTAATACTGGAGTGGTAGCTGTTATTGTAGGAAAATTCAGCTAGCGGTAAATGAACATCCCAGCTTTTGCCGAAATCGAGAACGCATGCTCGTAACATGTCTTATGATTTAATTACAATTCTTGTTTGGTTTAGGTTAAATTCATGTTGGATTTCATAAGAGTTGGGTTTCAATCCACCTGAAATGGATGATGATTGGTCGTTGTTCTTCAACATTAGATGGTTTCTCTAGTGAGTTCTTTTGTGATAGTTTTGTTTCTTTTTCTTTTAGAGTAAAGTGTAATTTTCTTCCTTGTGGTTTGATAAATACTGCGAATTTAGTCCAAAAATTTTTTTTTTTTTCAGGTTTGCAATTTTCGTCCTTGTAGTTTTATTTCACTTGCAATTAAACCCAAATTTATGAACCTCATTAAGTCTGGCCATTAACCCATCTGTGTGCCCCTCATGTGACGACCAGTTTAAGGTATGTTTCATCTAATAACCTAGCTTGACTATCTTCCTCTGTCTTCTATCGTTTTCGGGTTTCGATTTGGAACCCTTGGTGGCAGTAGAGTGGCGGTGGCATGGGTCGGTTCAGTTGCTAAAGGTTATGATGATGAGGTCTCTGAGTGTATTCGTAAACCTATTTCTTACCAACTTTTGATTGTTGGTTCGGTTTTCTTCAGTTTGATTTCGGCTTTAGTACATGAGATTTGTTGCTGGGTCGGTTTATGAATTCCGCTTTAGCACATGAGATTTATTGTTGGTTCACTTTGATTGTGGACTGTTAGTTATGGGAGGCGTTAAAGGGAAATTTGGTCCTATAATGCTTTTGCATTCAACCCTCATGGTTCTAGATTTGTATTAATTATTATTTAATTTTGTTGGATATAATCACACTCAACTCAAACAAACTCGAAGGGTCATATTAGTCATTTATATTTATATTATGTTAATAGTTTAATATGTCAATGCAAATATAGTACAACGGTCAAACATGTTATTGATTTAAAGTTGTATGTATGTATCTTTTATAGAAACCACTCTATCAATATACATATTTTATGTTTTATCAATCTTTGTGTTAATCGTTCTTGTTTATCATTCCTGTCAAGAATTGGCATCAGAGCATAAGAATTATCACGAATTGATTAACCGACATCGTCCCTGTTATCACGCAAATCAGATTGAAGTTTGTCCCTCTCCCATCGATCGTCAAACAGAAATTCGTTCAGTTTATTGGAATTCGCAATTAAAGGAAACACAAATCAATTGAATCAATTAATTCAGTTGGTTCGTTATTGGTGATTTCCCAGTGGCATTCACAAATTCCCAATCCGGTTCAAGAATTTGTTTCAATTTATTGTTGGAATCAAACCCTGCAGTAACGGTTATTTGGAACAAAGTTAATTGGAATCCAGAAGTAGTGAAGATCACGAACATTCATAATTAATATACGTTTCAAGTCAGACCGTTTTCTACCATTTTTCTTTAAACTTAATGATCATCGTTGGTTACTTTGGAACCCATATAATGGAAGTTAAATATTGGAATTAAGATCACCCGGATTCATGTTTGTTGAAGACAAGATCATAATCTGATTTTTTTTCCCCACACAACCAGACAACATCATCCTGGTTTAATAATCCATTTTTTTATTCTTTGTCACAGATTGTATTAGACAATAGAACTTCGTTAGTGTTTGGATTATTACTGAAACCCGTAGATTATTGAAAACATAGTGATTTTAAATATTCCCCATTTACAATCGAATTGTTGATGAAAACTGTTAGTATGGCAGACACAAATCAGAATATTGATCCCGTGATACAATACAAGTAAGTGGCAACATTTTCCAGTTTTCAATGCCCAATCTTAAAAGAGACAAATTATATGGTTTGGGCAATACGTATCAAGACCATATTAGAGGCAAACGATCTTTGGGAAATGATTGAACCACTTGAAACCACATAACCCAATGTTAAGAAATATAAGACGGCCACCGCCTATTTTTTTCAATCATTACTCGGAGATTTGGTGTTGCAAGTTGCAAAAGTGCAAAAGAAATATGGGACACATTGAAAAATAGACACGTAGGAGTAGATCGTATGCAAATGGCATGGTTACAAACCCTTAAAATCTGAATTAGAATTGTTGCAAATGAAAGAAGATGAATCTATTTATTCATTCACCGCTAAGTTGAACGACATAGTTTCTAGAGCAAATGGTTTAGGATCAACTTTTGATGAATCAACCCTAGTACGTAAGTTACTTAACTCCGTTCCAGAAAAGTCCATCCAAATAGTAGCATCAATAGAACAATTTTCGTGTTTAAAATAAATGACTTTAGACGAAGCCATCGGAAGACTCAAAACTTTCGAGGAACGGATCAAGTCAAAGAAAAGTAGTCTAGATGAAAACCAGGATAAGTTGTTGTTCACACGACATGACGATAATCATGGTCAAGACGAGGAAGTGGGAGGTTCAATCCAGAAGACCGAGGCCGTTGATGGTTTACACCATCATCATCCCAGGAAGATTCCACTCAAGACCCGTCCAAAGATTCTAACCAAAATAGAAGGAAGTTCATTAGTGACACGAGTAAGGTTAGATGTTACAAATGTAGCAAACTTGGACACTATTCTTTAAATTGCCCTCAAAAGGATCATGCACCAGATCATGCCAATCTAGTGCAAGAGGACGAAGAGCCGACCCTTTTAATGGCAATCCGTGAAGACCATATTGATAATTAAGTAGTGATGCGGGCCCAAGTGTTGAAGACCGGGCTATTATGTTTCTGGAGGCCCAAGATTGCGCTACAAAAGGTGGCCCACGAAAACGGGCATAACTTGGCCCACGAAGCTCCGTTTCAAGCCCATTACCAGTCAAATCGAAGCTTGAGACGAAGATCAAGTTATGGCAAACCGCCTTTGGCCCCTCTTCGAAGCCCAAAAACACCTTCTAAATAAAGTTATGGGCATTTTTATGTTTTTCAACACTTTTTATATTTTTGTTTTTGGGTTTGTGTTTGGCCCATGGCCCTTTTTAGGCCCATTTCGTATTAGAACCTTTATTTATATGCTGGTTATGTAATTTGGAGAGACAGACTTTAATTTTAATAATAATCATTTTTCTCTTCACTTTCCCTGACCTTTGGATGGGATTTGGGGTGGTTTTGGAAGTTAATCACGGGTATTCTTTGAATCAACATGATTTGATCTTCATTATCTTATTACCGCTGCATCAAGTAGTTTTCTTAAACGAAAAGGAGATCAAGCCCAGTAACCATAGGTTAACTGATGAAATCATGTAGTATCTCGACAATGGTGCAAGTAACCACATGACCAGTTCACGAGAACATTTCATTGAATTAGTTGAGAAGATCAGTGGGAATGTTCGTTTTGGTGATGGTTCGTATGTAAAAATAAAAGGCAAGGGCTCAATAGTGTTGGAATGTAAAAACATGGAGCAAAGAGTTGTGACCAATGTTTATTACATTCCTGGTCTTAAAAGTAATATTTTGAGTCTAGGGCAACTAACAGAAATCGGATGTAAAGTCATAATGGAATACAGTCAGTTATGCTTGTATGACATAAAGGAAACACTTCTCATGAAAGTCGAACGTTCGAAGAATAAACTATACATAAATAATTTGAAGATTGGCACACCCATCTCACTGGTAGTAAATTTTCAAGATGAAGCATTGCTATGGCACGCACGACTTTATCATATGAACTTTAACACGATTAAAGACATGAAGAAGAAGTTAGTTAACAGAGTACCTTGAATTACACACTCCTCACAAGTCTGTGATGCTTAGTTGGAAAGCATAGTATACCTCCATTTCCAAGGCAAGCCGAATCAAGATCAACTAAATCGTTAGATTTCGTTTTAGGAGATATATGTGGCCCTATCTCTCCATCAACTCATTCAGGAAAGAAGTATACTTTCTTATTTGTCGATGACTGTACAAGGTACATGTGGATGTACTTTCTCGAATCAAAAGATCAAGCGTTTGAGAGGTTTAAGGAATTTTAGTTTATGATAGAAATAGAGTTAGGAACCAAATTGAAGATGTTTAGAACTGATAGAGGTGGAGAATTCACGTCCAAATATTTCTCCAAGTTCTGTAATGAAAATGGAATAGCAAGACAACTTACTGCACCATATTCCCCGCAACAGAATGACATGGTAGAGCAAAGAAATAGATCAATCCTATCTGCTACTAGGAGTATGCTAATGGAAGTAATATGCCTCAGATTTTTTGGGCAGAAGCAGTAATTTGTCTATATTCTAAACCGAACACCGACCAAAGCTTTAGTTAATGGCACACCTTTTGAAGCGCTTAAAGGTGATAAGCCAAATTTGAAGCATCTTAAAGTTTTTGGTTGTAAGGCATATGCAAAAGTGTTACTACCACACTTAAAAAAGTTGGATGACAGAAGCATTGATATGGTATATTTAGGTAGGGAACCAGGATCAAAAGCTTATAGACTATTTGATACTAGAACAAATAGAATTTGTATTAGTAGGGATGTACATTTTAAAGAAAAGGAGTTTGGAACTGGATGGAGGATGCTAGGGGTAATAATCCATCAGAAAACGAGCGGACATAATTTATAGTTGAAGATGGTTCAAAATCAATTCTACCCGATAATCGTGAACCTCAGTTTGAACACATTGAAGTTAACAATCATGATGAAGATGAAGAAGCACCTCATTCACATTCTAATCCACCAAATTCACTATTCAATCCACAATGGTTCACCCACAAACCAAACTTTGAAACATATGCAAGCTCCTCTAGACCTTATGATCATAGACCATTACGCTTTCAAAGTTTAGAAGATATTTATGCTCGAGCTCTGGAAATAGTTTTAGATGAAGATGAATTCTTACTAGTTGAAGAAGAACCTAGAACATATAAGAAAGCAACGGTAGATGAAAAATGGATTAATGCTATGAAAGTTGAATTAGATTCAATCAATAGGAACAAGACTTGGATCTTGACCGATTTACCCAAGTATCATGAAGTAATAGGTTGGAAATGAGTATTCAAGACCAAGAGAGATGCAAGTGGAAATATAATAAAAAAAGGGCATGTTTAGTAGCAAAAGGTTATGTACAAAAACATGGGATAGATTTTGAAGAAGTCTTTGCCCCGGTAGCACGAATAGAAAATGTACGTTTAAACCTTGCCTTAGCTGCTTATAAAAAATGGGAAGTACACCATGTATATGTTAAGTTAACATTCTTACTTGAAAGATCAAAGGATGAAGTGTACGTTTCTCAACCTGAAGGCTTTGTGAAACCACAAGACAAAGGGAAAGTTTACAAACTTTAAAAAGCTTTGCATGGACTAAGACAAGCACCATGCGCATGGAATGTAAAGTTAAACTACACATTGAAGTCACTTGGATTTCAAAAGTGTCCGCTAGAACAAGTAGTCTATACCAAGGCAAGTTAAAACTATAATATGATAGTTGGAGTTTATGTTGATGATTTGATTGTCACCGAATCACTAAAGAAAGAAATTGAAAAGTTCAAATCACAAATGGAAGGAAACTTCGAAATGAGTGACTTAGGTTTATTAGCATACTACTTAGGTATAGAACTCACTGAAACAGGGGGTGATATCTCAATCAAACAAACTGCTTATGTGAACAAGATTCTCAAGGAATTAGAAATGCTTGCGACCAATGATACAAAGATACCAATGGATCTGGGACTTAGACTAACAAAAGTTGAAGGTGGAGGACCAGTTGATCCCACCAAGTATAGAAGTCTAATAGGATGCCTAAGATATCTCCTTCAGACGAGACCATATTTAAGTTATTCTGTTGGATTACTTAGTCGTTTTATGCAAGAACCAAAAGAGCATCATCTCAAAGAAATCAAGCAAGTTATTCGTTATATCAAAGGAACAAAAAATTATGGTATAACTTATCGAAGCAATGATGGATGCAAGTTAATTGGTTATAGTGATAATAGCTATGAAGTTAACATTGAAAAAGGAAAAGACACAACAGAAATAGTATTCTACTTTGGAAACTCCCCTATCAGTTGGTGCACTCAAAAGCAACCTACCGTAGCATTATCATCATGTGATTCACAATTCATGGTAGAAACCGCAGCAGCATGTCAAGTATTATGGTTAAAGATATTACTTAGTGCTTTAATAGGATGGAAAGAAGAAAAAGTAACCTTGATGGCTGACAATCGATCAGCAATAGCCTTAATGAAGAACCCCGTGTTTCATGGTAGAAGCAAGCACATCGATACTCATTATCACTTCATACGAGAATGCATTGAAAATGAACAAATAAATGTGGAACACATTGCTGGAGAATTATTAAAGGCTGACATCTTAACAAAGGTGCTACCAAGAATCAAGTTCATCACAATGTGGGAACTACTCGGCGTCAAAGACCTACTACAAGTTGATCGTGATTAAGGGGGTGATTTTTGGATATAATTACACTTAACTCGAACAAACTCGAAGGGTCATTTTAGTCATTTATATTTATATTATGTTTTAGTTTAATATGTCAATGTAAATATAGTACAAGGGTCATGTTATTAGTTTAAAGTTGTATGTATATCGCCTATATAACGATGTCTGTATCATTTAGATTGTAGCGAACCCACTTTATCAATATACATATTTTATGTTTGATCAATCTTTGTTTTAATCGTTCCTGTCTATCATTCCTGTCAAGAGATTTTTCAGGTAATGAGTTAAAGCTAACACCTTCTTAATAGGGCCATATCGGTTTTAGTTGATATGAAATATTAAGTTATTTATTAAAAGTGATTACATAATTGTAATGTTTGTCACAATAATAATGTGATCTTCTTTAATAAAGAGAGTGACATGCATGATAAGTGTTCGCTTTTCAACTTTGACCATCTAAAAGTGAGATCTAAAACTAAAATTTCATGCATAATAGTTATGGAAGCCATACCATAACAAAAAATGGGACCTTATAATTGTGATACTTGACACTGACATTTGTTTTTGTTGCTAATAACCATGTTTGGTGTTTCTCCATTTATAGGATGGTCTGAGTATAGTACAAAGTTTATCTATGGTTATGCCAGCTCAGCTGAGAGAAGATCTTCAATTGAGGATTATCATGAAACGTAAATCGAAGGTGTAGATGGAGAACTGGTTGGTCTGTTTGGAGTATTAGATGGTCATGGTGGTGTTTGCGCTACATAATTGTTAAACATGATATTTTAGGTAACTTATTAAACATCCAAAGTCCTTATCAAGTACAAATAAGCTATATATCCGAGTCGAATAGTTTCGCAGACCTGGAGTTCATAAAATCAGTAAATAATCAGATGAAAGATTCAGGATCAACCGCTACAACTACCATTATTGTTGGTAATCGTTTGTTACTTGCAAATGTTGGTGACTTGCGAGCTGTGATTTGTAGAAATGGGTAACGAGATTGTCATCTAAACCCCTGATGCATCGCGACGAGTCAAGTTACTAGGTTAAAGTGTGCATTCTTTGTTGTTATTGTTAAAAAATGTACATAGTTTGTTATAACGTTTGTTTTTGCGTTTAACATATGATGCCCCCCCTGGCCAACACGGTGGGTTAAATCAATAGTT
Source organism: Bidens hawaiensis (assembly GCF_021521415.1). Classification (NCBI taxonomy): domain Eukaryota; kingdom Viridiplantae; phylum Streptophyta; class Magnoliopsida; order Asterales; family Asteraceae; genus Bidens; species Bidens hawaiensis. The sequence goes on along the minus strand of NW_027505296.1, from coordinate 116,607 downwards.
TAAAACTAATGATGGGATGAATTGCATATAGATCCTCTCGTGATAAAATGAATCCATCTAAGATTTATAAATAATGTTATCCCAATGTCTAATCTTTTAGTTTTCCAATTGGAACTAGTGGTAGAACTGGGTCAATGCCCTCATCAAGTAGTACTACTCATCTAGGTATAGTCGAACATTATGAAATTAAGGTTCTTGTCAATATCCCAAAGTAGGAAGTCCTTTCATTTATAAATAAACGTAGTAAACAAAGAGAATGAGTCATCCCAAAACAATTTAGTATAAAAGAAGTGAGTAAAGAACCTACATCTTAAAATAGTTTAACATGCAATCCTATTTTAATGAGAATTTTATTTTGTTAACAGTAGCAATTTTATTTTCCAGGACATGCTATTTACATTTACATGATATACACACAATTTATTTATAAAGTTAATCACCGACACTTTTCCGTTGATAAAATCCTTCCGGTGATCCCTAGGTGAAGAGTTTATCGTTGATTAGTCGATGGAAGTGTCATGGAAATTGTTGTTAGGCCTCGTTTTTATAATCCTCCTACCATTTGAAATCCATCAGTACTTTGTGTCGGTAAATTCATTAACAATACCTTAGGGATTGTTTGGTTCATAAAATATTTCTATAGAATTTGAAATTTAGTAGTGGAACTTGGATTAGTTTATGATCGATGTAGGAAGGTCAATCAAATACATTTATAAAATGCATTTACTAGGAAGGGAAAGTAAGATGTCAAATACATAGGAAATCAGTGGAAATTGCTAATAAAGTTAAGTACTTAATAACTAATTATGCTAGGCGAACATACGATGTTAAGCACTGTTAAAGCTTTGATTATGAAAATATGATTACTTTAGTTGTAACATCAATATGAGAAAAGTGTGACTACACTTCAGGTTCAAGTAATGAAATGAATTGTATAATTGTAACTCCGATTTCATGGATAACCACATAGACATGGTTCATTAATTAATTTTGATAAATAATTACTAGACACGTTAGTTTGATTATGATGATTCACAAAACTTAATCTGACAAATTAAAACAATTGAACATGACCTATCTAATTACCAGTTAATTAGTATAAGACTCGCAAATATATTAATGATCAAAGGTAAACGGTTCTGTGATGATAAGAACTTAGTCATAAATGTTGATGAATACAAACAAATTAATTGACAAGAAACAATAATCCCAGGAAAATAACAGTTAAATCAGTTCAGATAAACGTAAGCTAGATTAGCCAAATAAGTAAATCAAATCTCAGTTCAATCATTGATGGAAGTCACAAAACAATCAGTTCATACAAACCCTAAACCTAAAGCGGTCAAAGGTGATTTAGCATTGCCTCTGCATCTTGGTTCTCTTGATTCTTGATTGGAAGGATAAGTTCATGGATGATTTAGTGATTGAGAGGTGTTATAATGGTGAAACACGGCTCCAAAATTATCCCCAAGTGATATAGTGTGAGTGATAATTGACTAAGGGTCAGGCACCGTAGCCCAAGGCGGGTGTGAAGAAAACAGAGACTATATGGTAGAGTCTTAAGCCCGTAGCCTACTGGTCCATCGTAGCCTACGGTGAGGCCACTGTAAGCTACAATGACAGCTTTCTTAGATATATTGTTTTCTTCACACAATCTTCATTCCAACTCCAATTTTCTCCCCGTTTGCGTTCGCGTATTCGTATTTCAACTCTATGTCATATCATAGTCCATTACTTTCATATCCAATCCAATTGCATCCTCTGAACCACGTTCAATCTTCGTGTTCTAACCGTCATGAATGTTCCAAAATTAGCTCCTTGAAGTTCAAATACCATAAAACTAATCAAAGTAATCGTGCTCGATACATATAAACAATTAAATTAAAACACACAACATTAACCATTATAGCACACTATTTCACCCACACATCAGTTTTGATGAAACTTTGTATCCTAGTTTAGTTGATAAAATTATGGGGTCTTTTAGGCATATGTGATGAACTCTAAAGAATTTTAAATCACTACGTGAAAATTGACCTTCGGCCACACGAAAAAAGTGTGGCCGTAGGCCTTTAGCCACAAACATTTTGTTCAGGTCATATGTGGCCAAAGGTCGCGACACCGTGGGTATGATATGGCCACACACAGTTTTTAGTGGCCTTATGTGGTAATAAGTGTGGCTAAAGGGTACAGGCATTAGTTGCTGGCCATCAAGAAGCCTCTCCAATAAGTGTGGCTAAACGGTAGAAAATGGCCACATGACTATTTCCTATGAGTGACCATTGCACTTATATAGCCACATGAATTATTATTTCAACCACATGAATTTTACAATAATGTGGCCAATAGGGTTGTGTTAAGCTTGCATTGTGACCTATACCATGTGGATATAGCAAAGAAATGGCCACTTAAATTTAATAATATAATGGCTAATTATAGGATATAGACACTAGATATTATATTAAACGTGGCTAAATATGTTTACTTGCCACTCAAACACTCCTTTGTAGATTATAGTGTGGCTATTGTCTTACCGTTTGTCACACATAATGCTTTTCGTAATTGAAAGTGTGGCTATTGTCTAAATTTTCGTCACAAATAGTGAGGTACTGAGTGGCTAATAATATCATATAGACATTTGAGATTATTGTCAGTGTGGTTAAAAATGTGAACTTGCTAGTCAAAAACTCTTTTGTAGTTTGTGGTGTGGCCATTGTCTTACCGTTTGTCACACATAATGCTATTCGTAATTTAAAGAGTGACTATTGTCAAACTTTTCATCACACATAGTGAGGTACTGTGTGGCTAATCGTATCATATAGACACTGGATGTTATTGTCAATGTGGCTAAAAATTTGAAGTTGCCACTCAAACACTCTTTTTTAGTTTGTGGTGTGGCGATTGTCTTACCGTTTGTCACACATAATGCTATTCGTAATTTAAAGTGTGGCTATTCTCAAACTTTTTGTGACACGTAGTGATGAATTGTGTGGCCAAACATATCATATAGACACTGGTGGTTATTGTCAATGTGGCTAAAAATGTGAAGTTGTCACTCAAACACTCTTTTGTAGTTTGTGGTGTGGCCATTGTCTTACCGTTTGTCACACATAATGCTATTCGTAATTTAAAGTGTGGCTATTCTCAAACTTTTTGTCACACATAGTGATGTATCGTGTGGCCAAACATAACATATAGACACGGGAGGTTATTGTCAATGAGGCTAAAAATGTGAAGTTGCCACTCAAACACTCTTTTGTAGTTTGTGGTGTGGCCGTTGTCTTACCGTTTGTCACGCATAATGCTATTCGTAATTTAAAGTGTGGCTATTCTCAAAATTTTCGTCACACATAGTGATTTTTGTAATTTCAGGTGTGGCTATTGTCTTACTTTTGGCCACACCTATATAATGTGTTCTATGTGGCCAAATTGTGTGTAATTAGGTAATATAATTATTTTTATTTTTTGTGCAGCAATATAAAACAGCTATAAGCAAGCATGACAAAACAAAATTATAAACAAATTATATTAACTTAAGCAAATGTATATGCAAAATATCTTACAAAATACAAAAATAACGACTACCTATATACTAGCTAAGGCGTCGGTGTTTTGGCACTGCTCCTTGTCTTCTGTTTGGTCACCCTGTCTATTGTTGTGTACTTTTCCTTTGCCTTCTTGCCAGCTCTGCCTGGTTCTTTTGAGGATGGGAGTGGTGGTAGCTGGAACAACAGAATATGAAAAACAAATATGTATAATTAATGTCATATTTTGTAATTGAATAGAACAAAATAGTAGGCCTGCAAACGAACCAAACGTTCGTTTAACTGTTCGTGAACCTTTCGGCAGGAAGTTCATTTATCTTTGTTCAATTACGTTAGTCTAGATTATAAACAAACGAATATAAACGAACACAAGTGTTCTTTTTTTAAACTAAATGAAAATGAACATGGATATTTGTTTGGTTAAGTTAAAAGGAACAAACCTCCTGGTCACATAAGATTAGGTTTTCTAGCCAAGCAATAAAAGTACCACGTGCTTCGCCAACAGTCAAAATTTCACCTGCCTCACAAGGAATAATTGCATGTTCTAAGATACTAACTTTATAGCAACCCTCCAGGATTACTTTTCCATGCAACTGTTGTGGAACCGGTGACCATTGAACTGTACCACGTGCCACCTTGTTACGCTTGTCATACACAAACAACACTCATACCCCTATAAACAAGCATGTGAAATTAACAATGTTGAAGTCAATATAGAAGTACATACCCATGTTGGTGGGAAATTAACAATGTTTTGCCCAGTACATACCTTTATTTCAGGATGTGGGGAAGCTTCATCCGTAGATACATCAACTTTTCTTTTACGACTTCTCCGTTTTACCTAAAAACCATTCAAAGAATCAATCAACAATTAAAGGAAAAACTGAAATTGCCAAATGCTTACTGATGGTTTTTTCGAGCCGTTACTATCCGGAGTGTGGTGTAGTTGTGTTGATGCTTGGTCAACATTGTTCTCTACAGGCTTCATTTGTAATATAAAATAAATTGGAATTGTTAGACTTATTAGGTTATAAAATATAAAAACTGAAATTGCCAAATACTTACTGATGTCGCGCTATGGGGATCGAGTATCGTTTGGTCAACAATTTTTTCCACGGACTTGGACTGCAATTCGGTAATACAAAATGAGCACACTCACATTGGAAACGAATTATAAAAAGTACTGAAATTGTCAAATACTTACTGATGTCGCGATATGGGGAGCAAGTACCGTTTCGACAACTATTTTATCCACAGACTTGGCCTACAATTAACTGATGCAATATTAGCACACTCACATGGAAAGTTAATTATTAAAAAAAATCAATCAAACTGTCAAATGCTTACCTGATTAGCGGATTCTTGTTGCACAGCCTCACCTGAGGTTAAGATGTTTCCCACAGAACTGGCCTCCAAATCAATTTATTAGGTTATGGAAAATGAAAAATCACAGGGAAAGTTGTAATAAACAAAGAAACTGTCAGATACTTACTGGGGCTGGCATTTTATTTTTCGCCACAGCACTTGTACTTTGGTTAGAACCAACCTGATTGGGAACATGATTTACCTACGAATTGTGACAAAAAAAGTGCCAAATTATGTATGTCGAATGCACTAATTAATATGTAGCATACGTCACTTACTTGACTTGCCGACACATGCGGCAACAATCCTTCGAGGTGTCTGAACCTGGCCTCAAATGCTAACTGTTCCTTCTCACGGCTTGCTAGCATAGCATTCGTGGATTCAAGTAGACTTGTCAACCTGTTCACCACTTCATCTCTCTGCACCGCATCATACTCAAGTTGGGCAATCCATTGCTTAAATGAGCCTTTTACCCGACTCACACCCCAATATTTACATTTTGTCAATCCGTACCCAATCCCTTTTAAAAACCCACCTTTCTCTTTGCCAAGCACTAAGGTGACGGCATATGTGCACGGTTCAAGTGTCAGGGCTCCGGAGGCGATCTGCTCCTCATGCTGAACCTGCAAGAAAACAAATGTCAAACTGCCGATTCCTTACAAGCATAAAACGTCATATTTCATGAACTACTGTAAGTAAATAAACACTTTGTAAACGATTAGGTTAAAATATGTTATATATTTGTTTAAACTAGTCTATTACGCTTGTAACACGCTTATGTACAATAACATATATAAATATTCTAATACGCTAGTAACACGCTTATGTATCCTCATCAAGTGTTGAGACAAGTTAGACAGACTCAAGTTTGTTTGACACCAATATAAGGAAATGAATTGACTTTAACATGATTTAAAAAGTTTAATACTAAAACATACTGATTTGGTTGCCACGCCTTCGACAACAGCATTCTTGTATGCACCATCTTTCTCCTCCCTTGGTTTCATCCACATTAATGCACGGCCGGGGATCTCATCCGGTTCAATTTTCTTCTTTTTGACCTTGTAAAATATTCAAGAAAAAGCATCTGACGGTCAAGAATTAGACACATAACCAACAAATCATTGAACTAGAGAGAAAAGCAGCTGACGGTGATTACCAGTTTCTCTCGAAGGTAGGTATAACCCCGTCGTCCCATGTGATGATCAAACACATTCTTTGCTTGAGCTCCCTTTGATGAAGCCGATTTTTTCTTCAACCACACATTATAATCATTTCATTATATTTAAAAAAAAACATAAACCATATATACTCGATCAATCTACGTTTGCAGAGTAGAGGATTTATACCTAAAATTGCTCTAATTGTGTGTACTCAACGAAGCGATCCCATTCTTCTTGCCTGATCATCATCCTGTGTCCCTTGGGTATTGCCTTCAGCTTCAGAGATTTACCGATATTCGGCATAATGTATTTGGCATGCATTTTTCTTCGGAAATCCCGAAGAAGGTGTGCGAGCCGATTCATCACAGAAGGCCTGTGATACGCCTCAATCTCAAAATATTTCTGCATAATATAATACAGTAAAGGTAAATTACTTCTCAAAATATAAAATGCACAAATAAAAATTAAGAATAACCGTTATTTGTTCCCACAGTTTATCTCTAAGCTCCTTTGTGACCTCCCTCCAACTTAAATGTCTCAAGCTAACTATTTTCCTTACAACATTCCCTAAAAAACTTGCAAACTTTGATATGGTTTAGCCAGTGAACCTACCCAGATTATCAAACTCCACTGCCAGTTTGACACCTCCAGAGTTTGCATAATCGATACGTAGCTTAGGTAACCTCGTCTACCCCCTTGTAGGTTTTTTCGTAGTAGCAAAACTGTTGATGGGTTCGATAGCCATCGTCGCTATAGCATCGTCTGCTTGACCGTCGTCATCGTGGGCTTCCTCGCTGGAGTAGCCTTCAGTGTCGTCTGATTGAGCGTCGTCGACGTCGTGGGCTTCCTCATCGAAGTATAAAACATATTCTTGTTCGATTGTTTCATCTATAAGCTTCATATTCGATTGTTCTTCTTCAATTGTGTCGTCTGATTAATTTGTGGAGTGGAAAATATTTTTTAATAATTTGGAGTGTAATTTGATTTTTGGAGTGTTAAATGTAATTTGGAGTTTTTGAATATTTGGAGCCAATATTTTGGAGGTTTTTGAGTTTTGCCTCCCTTTTAATTAAGAACCAATAGATTATTGGCAGAGAACCTCTGGCTGAAAATAGGCACTCTGATAGAAGATAGTTTTTAATATAAATTAAAGGGGATACGCGTGTTATTAGCGTACTAGGATATTTATATATGTTTTTGTAAATTAGCATGTTACAAGCGTAATAGACTCATTTGAACAAATATATCATATTTTAATAAGCGTATCACAAGCGTTTTTAACAATAGATTAAGAACCAATAGATTATTGGCATAGTTTTTAATATAAATTAAAGGGGATAAGTGTGTTACTAGCGTATTAGGATATTTATATATGTTTTTGTACATTAGCGTGTTACAAGCGTAATAGTGTTTTTTAACAAAGTGTTTTTTGTTTTATTTTTAGATTTAACCAGGTGTTGTTTACGATTTAATAAGCGTATCACAAGCGTTTTTAACAAAGTGTTTTTTGTTTTTACGATTTCTTTTAAGATACTCCATAATTACCATTCATTAAAAGTTTTCATACAAAAGGCTCCATTAAAACAATAAACTAAAATATATAACCAACCAACATTCAAAACAATATGTTACAAGAAACTATAAAAGTAAAGTATTTAAAAGTTAACCAACCAACATTCAAAACAATAAACTAAAATATGTATCAATACAACCATCTAAACATGAAAATAATAGATATTCCAAAAATCACAAATGTCACCAAATCACAAATGTTTCCCAAAGTCACCACATCATAAATGTTTCAAAAATCACCAAACACAACGCGCATTCTTGCACTAATCAACTTTTGAAACTAACAAAGTACCTTCTTTGATGTCATATTCAAATCTACACTTATCACCAATCTGTAAATCATTTTCCGCCCTAAAATTTTTCCATTTTGGTAAACAATATCTGAATTTCAGTTCCGACAATTCACCATGAAGTTTCATTTTTTTTACGACCTTCGGGATTGACCAAAGTGATTAGCATTCCATCATAGGCATCAATCTTGGTAGCAATGTGACCCGGAAGACGCTGTGAAAAGAAAATTTCAAATATATTATAAAGTTAAAATTTAAACGAATATACTTGTAAATAAAAAAGAAATTTAAAAATTCAATTTACCAATTTGTTGGTGACGTTCATGTGGAAGACGATTTTAGAGTCATCATTTTGTTCATCAAGATGAATTGGGTTTTGGGAGGAACTACCTTGATTACTTAATTGATAGTTGAGAAACAACTGATTTGGACCAGGAAGGATAAATTCTATGTCATCTTCATGAAATACATTAATATGAAATGTAAAATCTGATATGACTTCAAACACAACAAACGAACCACCTTTCAAGTTGGTTTGTTTAAAAACCTCATTCCATCCATCCTCTAGCCTAAAACCCATTCCATCCCAATGACATGAAACGTTAAACAAGACTCTATCTGGAGCAATAAGCTCGAAAAGCAAATTCATGCAATTTTCACCAAATCCTTGAATCACGTACCACTCAGGGAAATCCTATTAAACATGTTAATTAATAGACATTTGAATTTGGAAACAATCATTAAAAACGAAAATTAAAACTTACCAATAATGAAAGTGTCGGTTTCTGACTGGAATTCATAACATTGTACCGGATTGATCATTTACGTTTCTTTTGAAAGTAAACATGTTCAACACAGATGTTGACTTAACCTCAAAAACAACATATGTTCCAGCTTCTATACAACATTCTCTGATTAATTCAGTCCAACCGGTTCCAAAATAAAAGTCATCAAGTACTTTAATTATAACTACAGAAAACGTTCTACCACTTTGATCATAAATTAAACAACAGCCGGTATTTGATTTCATGTCAGCTAACATTGGTTGAACAACTTTAGGAATGAGCTATAAGTAACAAAAAAAATGTTCTTAGAATGTATATGTTGCCAAATTGTAAAATGTTTCATAAAAATAAATTAACCAGATAACATTAACATACCATTCGACTCATGGAATCGCTGTCGATATCTACCAGGAACTTAACTCCATTATTGAGACGTGGCATTTTTATGTCAGACGAGTCTACGAATTACAGTAAATATGAATTACAGTAAAGCGGAGTTAGAAGTCGATTTAGGGTTTTGAAGTAAAGGGGTTTTATCATTGTGAATGGTTTGAATTTTTTTTTATTTTTTTATACACATTTAATTATATATATATATATATATATATATATATATATATATATATATATATATATTGGTTTTTGTTTTATAACTTATTATATTTAACTTTAAACAAAAATAGTATAAAAACATACACTTACTTTTAGTTTTTTTACTAACATTCCGGTATAAATTTCGTTAAAAGTTGAGTTCGTTTAATAAAACGTATTTTTTAAATAAATTTAATATTTTATCCATTATTAGACTATTAGTAAGATTTTCTGGATAAGATTTACAACTTCGTAATAGAGAAGCTCATAACATTCTAGTTTTATCATTATCATAATGAATAAGTATGTAGTTTTGTATCATTATCATGTTTTAGGTTATCATCATCACCATATGTGTTATGATGATGATCAACATCATAAAGTTATCATCATTATCATGTATTATAGTTGTTATCATCATCATAATCATCGATCACCGTCACCATGAAACGGCATCATCATCAGACGTGTGGGTAATCAACGTGGTCATTGTATAGGCTATTGTAGTCGGCGTTGATCATACGGGTAACAAATATCTCGTTATCAGTGTCATCATCATCGTCAACAGCATCATCATCATCATCATCATCATCATCATCATCATAATCATCATCATCATCAACATCATCATCAACCTATTGCCATGTACGGGATGTAGTCAGCATCGTATGGGTTATCATAAACAAAACGCCCAATATTAGCGATCACTTTCGGTACCATCTTATGAATTCTTGTCGTCATCAAACGACATCATCAGTCGTACAAGCTACAATCAGGATGACCATCGTATACTTTATCATGGCCATCTTCGATCATACGGGTTACATGTTATTAAACATTGGTGTCACCATCATCATCAACACACACACACACACACATATATATATTATTGTAGCCTGTGCGACTGATGATGTCGTTTGATGACGACAAGAATTCATAAGATGGTACCGACAGTGATTGCTAATATTGGGCATTTTGTTTATGATAACCCATACGATGCTGACTACATCCCGTACATGGCAATATGTTGATGATGATGTTGATATGTGTGTGTGTGTGTGCGTGCGTGCATGCGTCTGTGTGGAGTATTGTCATATAGGTACATATAATTGATCATCATCATATATATGTGTGATCATCATCATAGACATCATGCTCATTGTACGAGCTACACTCGCCATCGTATGGGTTGGCGTAAGCAAACCGTATCATATAGGTTAGCAGCATCATTATGATAACCACCACCAACCCAGGTTGTTATATCCATGTATTCATGTGGGTACCATTATATTAGCATCGTCGTTGTCATAATTGGGCCAATCATCATGGTCATCATACGGGATAGCATCATCATCGTCTCATGGATTACATATCAGCAATCATACTACACACCACCTACTGCCACCATCCACCGGCCACATTCGCCACAACGACCACCACCACCCACCACACCACCACCACCACCGACCTCCGCCACCACCACCCACTAATATTATATATATATATATTTATACCCACCCACCACCACCACCACCACCGACCCCCGCCACCACCACCACCGATGAACTCCTCCAGCACAACCCACTACCCACCACCACCACCCACCACCACACATCCGCCACCACGAACCACCACACCTCCGCCACCGTCCACCACCATCATGACCACCTGAACCCACCACCAATATTATATATATATATATATATATATATATATATATATATATATATATATATATATATCGTACGATTGAAATTTAAAAGCACGCGCCTTCTTTTAAAAGGGTTAAATAATTACCCAAAATTCAACATCGTAAGTCAATATTTCTACTGTGAAGCACAATTATTCCCAATATTCCTTAAAACCATCGACGATTTGTTTCTACTGTGAAGCACAAGCACAAACACAAGCCCGAGTGGTTTCATTATTCTGGAACGGAACCAAAATGAAGAACCCTAACTCATCTACTTCTGGAACGGAACTAAGGACGAAGCACAAGCACGATAGGTCTCAGAATAAAGATGGAATAGGTGTAAATTTATGACTTTTTTAGCATTTTAGGTTTAAGTAATCCTAAAATGTAAGCATTTGTTAAAATCATCTTATGTATTAAAGTGTTTTATAAGCGTGTTGTTGTTGTAATACATATCTTTGTTTTTTAAAATCTATGTATAATATTAAAGCATGTTATAAGCGTATGCTAAGCGTGTTATGGCTTTGGTATGAGAATTATTAATGTGATGTATGATAGGAGTTTTCTGTTTCCTTGTGATTCGTGTTGTTATCCCCTACCCCCATGTTTTATTGTATGTATGTGATTCAGTTGTCGAAAAAAACAAGACTGATAAAGCTAAGCATCTAAACGAGAAGAGAGATAGAAGGAAGACTAAAAAAGTTGCTCCAGTGGTTAAAAAGGTGAAAACAAAACATGTTGTGGAAGCAGACTATGATTCAGACCTTGACGCAAAAATCGACAGGTTGTTGTCAAAGCGGAAAGAGGTGGAACACAGCACCTCTGACCCGGACTTTCAGCGTCCAAAAAAGAAAGCCATTAAAGAAAAGAAGCCAACCGAGAGGGGAAAACCTTTTGTTAAATTTGTAGACAAAAAATTGAAGAATAGGTGTGCACCTTGTAATATTGTTGATGCAGTGAAGGCAATGACCACTGCCCAAAAAAGTTGTGTAGAAGAAATGGGTTTCGGGTCAATGTTTAGACTTCAAGTAACCCAAACTCCAACAACTTTGGGATATTGGTTGCTCATGAACTATAATAACCGTTTAAATGAATTGAACATTGGGAGCGGTGTTATTAAGATAACACCACAAAAAGTACATGAAGTGTTGCGGATACCAATGGGTAAGATTCCTGTTTTAGACAAGAGTAAAATTTATTTAAAAAATACGATTTATTAAACGAACTCAACTTTTAACGAAATTTAATACCGGAATGTTAGTAAAAAAACTAAAAGTAAGACTATATTTTTATACAATTTTTTTAAAAAGTTATAAAACAAAAAACCAAAATATATAAATAATTAAATGCGTAGAAATAAATAAAACCAAAATTCAAAACCCTTTTAACTTCAAAACCCTAAATCGACTTCTACTTCGCTTTACTGTAATTCGTAGACATCGCTTATCCTGGTAAGAACATAAAAATGCCACGTCTCAATAATGGAGTTAAGTTCCTGGTAGATATCGACAGCGATTCCATGAGTAGGATGGTATGTTTAATTTTTCTTTATGAAACATTTTACAGTTTTGCAACATATACATTCTAAGAACATTTTTTGTGTTACTTATAGCTCATTCCTAAAGCTGTTCAACCAATGTTTGCTGACATGAAATCGAATACCTGCTGTTGTTTGATTTATGATCAAAGTGGTAGAACGTTTTCTGTTGTTATAATCAAAGTACTTGATGACTTTTATTTTGGAGCCGGTTGGACTGAATTAATCAGAGAATGTTGTATACAAGCTGGAACATATGTTGTTTTTGAGCTTAAATCAAGATCTATGTTGAATATGTATACTTTCAAAAGAAACGTAAATGATCAATCTGGTACTATGATATGTATTCCAGTCAGAAACCGACATGTCCATTACTTGGTAAGTTTTAATTTCTATTTTTAATGATTGTTTCTAAATTCAAATGTCTTTTAATTAACATGTTTAATAGGATTTCCCTGAGTGGTATGTGATTCAAGAATTTGGTGACAATAACATGAATTTGCTTTTCGAGCTTATTGCTCCAGATAGATATATGTTTAAAGTTTCATGTCTTTGGGATGGAATGGGTTGTAGGCTAGAGGATGGATGGATTGAGGTTTTTAAACAAACCAACTTGAAAGGTGGTTCGATTGTTGTGTTTGAAATCACATCAGATATTGCATTTCATATTAATGTCTTTCATGAAGATGACATAGAATTTATCCTTCCTGGTCCAAATCAGCTGTTTCTCAACTATCAATTAAGCAATCAAGGTAGTTCCTCCCAAAACCCAATTCATCTTAATGAGTAAGATGATGACTCTAAAATCGTCTTCCACATGAACGTCACCAAGAAATTGATAAATTGAATTTTTAAAATTTCTATTTTATTTACAAGTATATTTGAAATTTGCTTTTCACAGCGTCTTCCGCGTCACATTGCCACCAAGATTGATGCCTATGATGGAATGACAATCACTTTGGTTAATCCCGAAGGTCGTAAAAAAAATGAGACTTCATGGTGAACTGTCGGACCTGAAATTCAGATATCGGTTACCAAAATGGAAAAAATTCAAGGTGAAAAATGAAATACAGATTTGAATATGACTTCAATGAAGCTACGTTGTTAGTTTCAAAAGTTGATTAGTGATTTGGTGATGTTTGGAACATTAATATTTGGTGACGTGTTTGGTGAATTTTGGAACATTTGTGATTTGGTTGGTTATTTGTATATGTATGGTTGTATTGGTACACATTTTAGTTTATTGTGCTGAATGTTGGTTGGTTAGATTTTAAATGCTTTAATTTTATAGTTTCTTGTATCATCTATTTTGTTATTCACTCTTATTTTGTTTCATGGAATGTATTGTAATGGTGCCTTTTGTATGAAAACTTTTAATGAATTGTAATTATGGTTAAATCTAAAAATAAAACAAAAAACGCTTTGTTAAAAAACACTATTACGCTTGTAGCACGCTAATATACATAAACATATATAAATATCCTAATACGCAGTACACGCTTATCCAACCATATTCTGTCAAAGTGCCTATTTTCAGTCACAGGTTCTCTACCGTAAAAACTATGCCAATAATCTATTGGTTCTTAATTAAAAGGGAGGCAAAACTCAAAAAGCTCCAAAATATTGGCTCCAAATATTCAAAAACTCCAAATTACATTTAACACTCTAAAAATCAAGTTACAATCCAAATTATTAAAAATTTTCCACTCCATAAATCAGCCGACAGTGATTTATACTCCAAATTATTAAAAAACAATCGAAGATGAAGCTTATAGATGAAAGAATCGAAGAAGAACATGTCTTATACTCCGATGAGGAAGCCAACTACGACGACGACGCTCAATCAGACGACACTGAAGGCTACTCCAGCGAGGAAGCCAACGACGACGACGGTCAAGCAGACGAGGTTATAGGGACGATGGTTATCGAACCCCTCAACAGTTTTGCTACTACGAAAAACCCTACAAGTGGGTTGACGAGATTACCTAAGTTGCGTACCCAATATGCAAACTCTGGTGGTGTCAAACTGGCAGTGGAGTTTGATAATCTGGGTAGGTTCACTGGCCAAAACATATCAAAGTTTGCAAGTTTTTTAGGGGATGTTGTAAGGGAAATAGTTGGCTTGAGACATTTAAGTTGGAGGGAGGTCACAAAGGAGCTTAGAGATAAACTGTGGGAACAAATAACGGTTATTCTTTATTTCTATTTGTGCATTTTATATTTTGAGATGTAATTTACCTTTACTGTATTATATTATGCAAAAATATTTTGAGATTGAGGCTTGTCGCAGGCCTTCTGTGATGAATCGGCTCGGACACCTTCCACCTTATTCGGGATTTCAGAAGAAAAATGTATGCCAAATACATTATGCCGAACATCGGTAAACCTATGAAGCTGAAGGCGATACCCAAGGGACACATGACGATGATCAGGCAAGAAGACTGGGATCACTTCGTTGAGTACACACAATCAGAGCAGTTTCAGGTATAAATCCTCTACTCTGCAAACGTAGATTGATCGACTATATATGGTTTATGTTTTTTGTTTAAATATAATGAAATGATTGAAGAAAAAATTGGCTTAATCAAAGGGAGCTTGAGCAAAGAATGTTTTTGATCATCACATGGGACGAGGGGGTTATACCTACCTTCGAGAGAAACTGGTAATCACCGTCAGCTGCTTTCTCTCTAGTTCAATGATTTGTTGGTTATGTCTAACGCATGACCGTCAGCTGCTTTCTCTTGAATATTTTACAAGGTCAAAAAGAAGGAAATTGGACCGGATGAGATCCCCGGCCGTGCATTAATGTGGATGAAAGGAAGGGAGGACAAATATGGTGCATACAAGAATGCTGTTGTCGAAGGCGTGGCAACCAAATTAGTATGTTTTAGTATTAAACTTTTTAAATCATGTTAAAGCCAATTCATTGCCTTATATTGGTGTAAAAAAAACTTGAGTCTGTATAACTTGTCTCAACACTTTATGTGGATACATAAGCGTGTTACAAGTGTATTATAATATTTGTTTTCTTGCAGGCTCAGCATGAGGAGCAGATCGCCTCCGGAGCCCTGGCACTTGAACCGTGCACAGATGCCGTCACCTTAGTGCTTGGCAAAGAGAAAGGTGGGTTTTTAAAAGGGATCGGGTACGGATTGACAACAGGTAAATATTGGGGTGTGAGTCGGGTAAAAGGCTCGTTTAAGCAACGGATTGCCCAACTTGAGTATGAGGCGGTGCAGAGAGATGAAGTGGTGAACAGGTTGACGACTCTACTTGAATCCACGAGTGCTATGCTAGCAAGTCATGAGAAGGAACAGTTAGCATTTGAGGCTAGGTTATGATATCTCGAAGGATTGTTGCCGCAAATGTCGGCAAGTCAAGTCAGTGACGTATGCTACATAATTATTAATGCATTCGACATACATAATTGGCACTGTTTTTTGTCACAATTCGTAGGTAAATCCTGTTCCCAACCAGGTTGGTTCTAACCAAAGTACTAGTGTTGTGGCGCAAAATAAAATGCCAGGACCAGTAAGTATCTGACAGTTTCTTTGTTTTTTACAACTTTCCATGTGATTTTTCATTTTCTATAACCTAATAAATTGATTTGTAGGCCAGTTCTGTGGGAAACATCTTAACCTCAGGTGAGGCTGTGCAACAAGAATCTGCTTCTCAGGTAACCATTTGACAGTGATTGATTTGTTTTAATAATTAACTTTCCATGTGAGTGTGCTGATTTTGCATAAGTTAATTGTAGCCCAAGTCTGCGGATAAAATAGTTGTCGAAACGGTACCCGCTCCCCATATCGTAACATCAGTACTTATTTGACAATTTCAGTACTTTTTATAATTGGTTTCCAATGTGAGTGTGCTCATTTTCTATTACCGAATTGCAGGCCAAGTCTGTGGAAAGAAGTGTTGACCAAACGGTACCCGCTCCCCATATCTCGACATCAGTAAGCATTTGACAATTTCAGTAATTTTTATAATTCGTTTCCAATGTGAGTGTGCTCATTTTCTATTTACGAATTGCAGGCCAAGTCTGTGGAAAAAAGTGTTGACCAAACGGTAGTCGATCCCCATAGCGCGACATCAGTAAGTATTTGGCAGTTTCAGTTTTTATATTTAATAACCTAATAAGTCCTAACAATTCCACTTTCTGTTATATTACCAATGAAGCCTGTAGAGAACAATGTTGACCAAGCATCAACACAACTACACCACACTCCGGATAGTAACGACTCGAAAAAACCATCAGTAAGCATTTGGCAATTTCAGTTTTTCCTTTAATTGTTGATTGATTCATTGAATGGTTTTTAGGTAAAACGGAGAAGCCGTAAAAGAAAAGTTGATGTATCTACGGATGAAGCTTCCCCACATGCTGAAATAAAGGTATGTACTGCGCGAAACATTGTTAATTTCCCACCAACATGGGTATGTACTTATATATTGACTTCAACTAAGCCATCTTAATTTCACATGCTGGTTTATAGGTGTATGAGTGTCGTTTGTGTATGCATGACAAGCGTAACAAGGTGGCAAATGGTAAAGTTTACTGGTCACCGGATCCACAACAGTTGCATGGAAAAGCAATCCCGGAGGGTTGCTATAAAGTTAGTATTGATGAAGTCATAAAGGAACAAGCAATTATTCCTTGTGAGGCAGGTGAAATTGTGACTGTTGGCAACGCACGTGGTTCTTTTGTTGCTTGGCCAGAACACCTAATCTTATGTGACCAGGAGGTTTGTTCCCTTTTAACTTAACCGAACAAATATCTATGTTCTTTTTCATTTAGTTTAAAAAATGAACACTTGTGTTTGTTTGTTTATAATCTAAACTAACGTAATTGAACAAAGATAAACGAACATAAACGAACTTTCCGCCGAAAGGTTCACGAACAGTTAAATGAACATTCGGTATGTATGTATGCATACTATTTTGTTCTATTCAATTACAAAATACGACATTAATTATACATATTTGTTTTTCATATTCTGTTGTTCCAGCTACCACCACTCCCATCCTCAAAAGAACCAGACAGAGCTGGCAAGAAGGCAAAGGCAAAATACACAACGATAGACCGGGACAAGGAGCAGTGCCAAGAAAACCGACGCCTTAGCTAGTATATAGGTAGTCGTTATTTTTGTATTTTGTAAAATATTTTGCATATACATTTGCTTAAGTGAATATTATTGTTAATATAATTTGTTTCTAATTTTGTTTTGTCATGCTTGCTTATAGCTGTTTTATATTACTGCACAAAAAATAAAAATAATTATATATTGCCTAATTACACACAATTTGGCCACATAGAACACATTAAATAGGTGTGGCCAAAAGTACCTAAAATTACAAAAATTAGAGTCTATAAATGACCATTAGCCACAACATAAACATTTTTGTGTGAAGAAAAGTATGATAATAGCCACACTTTATATTACAAAAGCATTATGTGTGACAAACGGTAAAGACAATGGCCACACCACAAACAACAAAAGAGTGTTTGAGTGGCAACTTCACATTTTTAGCCACATTGACAACAACCTCCAGTGTCTATATGATATTATTAGCCACACAGTATCTCACTATGTGTGACGAAAAGTTTGACAATAGCCACACTTTAAATTAGGAAAAGCATTATGTGTGACAAAGGGTAAAGACAATGGCCACACCACAAAAGAGTGTTTGAGTGGCAACTTCACATTTTTAGCCACATTGACAACAACCTCCAGTGTCTATATGATATTATTAGCCACACAGTACCTCACTATATATGATGAAAAGTTTGACAATAGCCACACTTTAAATTAGGAAAAACATTATGTGTGACAAATGGTAAGACAATAGCCACACCACAAACTACAAAAGAGTTTTTGACTAGCAAGTTCACATTTTTAGCCACATTTAAAATAACCTCCGGTGTCTATAAGTTATGATTAGCCACACAGTACTTCACTATGTGTGACGAAAAGTTTTACAATAGCTACATTTTATATTAGGAAAAACATTTTGTGTGACAAACAGTAAGACAATGGCCACACTATAATCTACAAAGGAGTTTTTGAGTGGCAAGTAAATATATTTAACCACTTTTAATGTAATATCCAGTGTGTATATAATATAATTAGCCACACTATTATTAAATTTTAGTGGCCATTGCTTTGCTATATTCATACGGTATAGGTCACAATGCACGCTTAACACAACCCTATTGGCCACATTATTATAAAATTCATGTGGCTGAAACATTAATTCATGTGGCTATATACGTGCAATGGTTACTCATAGTAAATACTCATGTGGCCATTTTCTACCGTTTAGCCACACTTATTGGAGAGCCTTCTTGATGGCCAGCAACTAATGCTAGTACCCTTTAGCCACACTTATTACCACATAAGGCCACCAAAAACTGTGTGTGACCATATCATACCCACGGTGTCGCGACCTTTGGCCACATATGACCTTAACCAAATGTGTGTGGCTAAAGGCCTACGGCCACACTTTTTTCGTATGGCTGAAGGTCAATATTCACGTAGTGTGGTAACATTAACGTGGTAAAACAACAAAAGAAACATGTTAAGTACATAAATGATACATACAAAGTTACGAAGACTCGTTTAACCTAAGAAAAAAATGTAAAAAAACAAACAAACAAAAAAACTGTTTTGCAAGTTACGTTGAAACATAGATAAACTCAAAAAGTACATAAAATACGCATGAAAGTGTTTTATGTTTAACCGGTTGAACATAGGTGAACTCAAAAGATTCATAAAAATAAACACGAAAATGTTTTATGTTCTACCCGTTTTGTTTCCGAATAAACTTTACGTCAAAATGTAAACGAAATCAAATCAATTATGACAAACTTATAAAAATAAGTATGTAAAAAATATTTACCAAAGCTCCATAAATTCTAGTGGGTCAATGTGACATTTCACAAAGTATTTAAAACATGAAAAGGGTAAAAATGTTAACACAGTAAACTTGAGGGGGGAAACATAGACATGTGTGGAAGAAAAAAAAATAATGAATAAACCTATAAAATACAAAATACAAAAGTTATGTGGCTAAAATGTTAACAAAACAAAACTGGTGTGGCTAAACTTTAAATAACCAAAGTATACTATTCCTTATGTTTGTGCATTAATATCACTAGTGGGATTCCCCGCGCTTTGCGGCAGACTTCCGACTGCTATCGATTTTGTTCGTTATGACATCATTATCGAAAGAGAAACCCCAAAATATGAATTTGTATAAGTAGTAAAATAATTATCTAGAAAATAAAAAAAAAATAAAGCCATATTCATAATTTCAAGACATTAAAATTTAAAAGTTTGAATTTTATAAAGTGGAAAAAAATGAAGAAAGGTTGAAAATTGAAGGTTTATATTTCTAGTTTTTATTTTTATAATAATAATTACTTATATTAGATGCTGAATTAGAATAGAAAAAAAGAAATTTATGTACATCAGCAGCCCTTTACACGTGGCTTCAGAAGGAAGCTAAAAAAAAAACTTTTTTCCACTAAAAGATAATAACTTACTAAAAACAAAATGTAATATGTTCAAGTTTTATTGTAAAGAGTAAGGCTAAACTTTAAATAATCACAGTATACTATTCCTTATGTTTGTGAATTAATATTACTAGTGGGATTCTTCGTGCTTTGCGGCGGACTTCCGACTGTTATCGATTTTGTTCGTTATGACATCATTATCAAAAGAGAAACCCTGAAATATGAATCTGTATAAATAGTAAAATAGTTATCTAGAAAATTAAAGAAAAAATAAAGCTACATTCATAATTTCAAGACATTTTTAAAAGTTTTGAATTTTACATAGTGGAAAAAAATGAAGAAAGGTTGAAGATTGAAGGTTCATATTTCTAGTTTTTATTTTTATAATAATAATTACTTATATTAGATGCTGAATTAGAATAGAGAAAAAGAAAGTTGTGTACATCATCATCCCTCTACACGTGGCTTCAGAAGGAAGCTAAAAAAAATCTTTTTTTCACTAAAAGACAAAAATTTACTAAAAAACAAAATGTTACTGTAGAATATATTCAAGTTTTATTGTAAAGGGTAATATATATTATGTAATGTAATTATACTGGAAACAGCCAATGAGGTTGTGATGTAGTGGCTGAGGTATGACTTGGAGTCTCAAGGGACCGAGGTTATATCCCTGCTACTGGCATTAATTTCTGCGGCATGGGGGGCCTGTGATAGGAAACCCTGGGTCAATGATCAGGGGTTCGATCCTTGAGGACGCCGTGTTATACTGGCTCGTGCGCTTTCATGCCCTCGGGCAGACGTACGAGTCGGGTTTTCCCCGGAATAGGAGGAAGGGAGATTAAGTCTTCGTGCTCGGGGTGTTCGTCTGCTGGATCTGATCTATAGTTAGGGGGCAATACATACCAAAAGGTTCGAAGAAGGATAATGAGTGAAGATCTGCCCCAGCCAAGTCATCGACCGCTGCGGTACCTGAACCGAATGCTCTGAGGTTGAAAGGCAAGTAGATAAGCAGATTCCTACCTGTATTTTTATTGTCTCGATTCGTCCACTGCTGTTACTGATAATGGAAAAGGTTATGAAATTGACTTCTTTGCCTTCTTGAAGGTGGTTGGGCATTAACCAACACAACAGTGAAACCCGATCCAGCTTTCGCTCCCTCCGCTTCCTCACTCAACTCACTCAAACGCTCGCCTCACGTCACTTCGCTCGCTCCTAGCCTTGAAAGTAAAAGACTTTCTCCTTATCCAATTCCCTTGGGCGCTACAAAGTATCCTACTTCAACACTTGGGAATAGAAGCAAGACTCCTTAGGAATGATTGGCTTTAGCCCTTTCCCCTGGGAGCACATCCAAGACTCAAAATAGGAACTTCGAAGAAAACCTAAAATTTCGGTCTTGCAGCAGCAGCAGCAGAAGAGTTCGCGGATCACTTAATAAAGATGAAAATACCTTCCCGCTGCTGAAAGATCCCCATCAAATGCTACATCCGAAGCAACTATAAGTCGATCTACCAAACAAAACTCCCCTTTAAGAAGCTCCGCTCACCAAGGGGTCCCTCTCTGATAAGGAAGAAAACGAAAGAATCTCAATTTTATGACAAATCCGGTCCGATGGTTGTTCTCCACTAACCACAAGGATATAGGGACTCTATATTTTATCTTCGGTGCCATTGCTGGAGTGATGGGCACATGCTTCTCAGTACTGATTCGGCATTAGCAATGAAAATTCACCCGGGAGATCCGGGTTCGAATCCGAGCTAAAGAGGTTTTTACACAGAAAAGGTTAAAGATTCCTGTTGTGGTGTTCTCTGGAGCCGATTAGTTGACGAGCTTCGACTCTGATTAACTTGACTGTTCGGAAGGGTTGTCAGAGCCTCTCTTTGGGCAGCTCCCACTCCGCCGCAAATAACCCACTTGGGACGAGCCAGAGGCTTCAAATCTCGGTCATTGCAGTCCCTCACTGAGAACACCGGTCTTAGGTGTTCCAACTGGCTGTTTAAAAAAGTAAAACGTTATACGAAGAGCCCTGGCCGGAAATAAAGAAACTTTTGGAATAAAATAACGTGTAATCCGGTAAGTGTAAATAACAAGCAATCAATTTTATCAAAAATCAAAGTATAATGAACTTCATAGTATCTAAATTCATGTTAATTAGCACTATAGTGAATTTGATTTCTTTAACTCAACATTGACAACCAAACATAAATGTTTTCGTTGTTTTTTTCATGAAAATTAAAAGCTCAAAACTGTTGAACCCATTGAACGAAATTGGTTTTGGCCGGTTCAGGTAATTCTCATTTACAAAAGCTCTCTTATTGCTTGAACGTGTCTTATCACAGATAATTGTCTAGTTAGGAACAACAGACATTACACTAAAAAAATTCGAATATCATTTAAGATATGTAGCCTATTAAAGAGTTTAAGACGATCAGCCAAAGTGGATTTAAAATTCATAAAACCTCATAAATCATTTAATTAAAATAATCAAAACTTATTGATATAATGATATGGTTTTTTCAATGAATGAAAACTCGCGTATAAAAAAAGGCATCTGATAAAAAGCGGTGAAATTACCCTGAAACCCAAAGCTTTATATCAGCCAAACGTGGTGCACAAACACAAGCTCCATCTTCAATAGCACCTTCTTTATGGGCATGAAGAATAACTCTAACAAAACACACCTTTCTTAATCCATTTTCCAAAAAACTATCGAAGTTAAGGCCATAATCGAGTATTTTCTCATCCTTCATGATTCTAGACAAGCATGTGATCTTATCAGAAAAATGTGAGAAAAGAGGCAAAGAGTCACCTTTATAGTATTCAAGAAATCAAGCAACATTCTTGATGACCTCGCTACAACAATATCATTGTCTAATAATGCCGCTTCAGCAGCTCCATCCGATTCATTAGAACAAAATTTGAGCATTTTCAGGTTAGGTGGGATTTATTTTAAAAGCAAGACGAAAATAATTCCATGGAGGCGGAATGGGAATGCTAAATGGCTTAACAGAAGCATGATGAAGAGCTGCTTCTTTATCCATGGCAGCCACTTCAGCTTCATTAAAGATGAGTAAGAATTACATTTAGGGAACTGATCAGATGTAAAAGTTGGTATCCCAACCTACAAATGTAGAAAATTTTAAAATGTGTAAAATATCAAAAATTAGAAGTCCGAAGTAGATGTAGCAATTTTTGATGAGGGGTCAGATTGGGTTATGCGATGTATTTAACGTGTCAAAACTCAAATGGGTAAAAAATAAAAATAAAATGGTAAAAATGGAGATGGGTCGATTGGTTGAAAGACACCCAAAAAGTTTTCTCAAAATGCAATAACCCAAGTAGATTGTTTGTTTTTTATTACAAAACTTGAATTAATTTTTGTAATATATCAAATACTTCGTTTAAACAACACAAGAAAAGATAAACAAAAGCGTTTCTATGTAGTCCCGACCCATTTTATTTGGACCTATTACCCTACCCGGTGGGATTTGAACCATACGTTTTGTCCCTTTTGTTGTGTAGAAGCAAACGCATGTAAGTTCCAAAACTAAAGGCCTTCGCAATGAGAATACTGGTCTTATGTGTTTAAACATAACTGGAGTACATTCAATCAAGTCCATACCAAAAGAAGAAATCGGTTGGGCACCGATAGGATGAACAAGTTGGTATACATCATGTGCAAAAACATTCTAATTGCCTTACCAAACCTAAATACGTAAGGCGCCTTAAATCCATATTCGGCTAAGATCCCTCAAACCCCAAATACGGCTATGTGTCATGAAAAGTCTTGCTGGAAACACGCAAGTTAACACTATTAGACCGGTAGGCATGACGAATGCTTTCCGGATGTCTTAATAACATTAACTGTTTCGGACAATACCATCAAAAGTTTTGATGTGTAAACTGAAACAAGCTTTCGGACGATATCATCAAAAGTTTTGATGTGGTTATGATAAATCTTTTCAGGATTATAGCTCAAGGGCGGCAAACAACACAAGTCTTGTACAAGGTTGCTAACAACACATTATGTTAAACTGGGGGACTTGTCGACGTATGATAGTAGACAGGCCTAAATAGCCAGGATCAAAGATGGAAGGCCCACTAGGATTTCAACTTTCATCTTCTATAAATAGAGGATACTTCCCCACATAAAGGAGGTCCTTTTTTCTCTCCCTAAACTCTATCTTCGGACATGTTTGGATAAGCTTATTTTAGCCGACTTATGACTTGCTTCTTGAAAAGTGTTTAGGTGGAGAGGAAAAAATTGACAAGTCACAACTTATCAACTTACTGGAAAATTTAAAAAAAGTTTGGAAATGGACTCCTAACATGCCTTTCAATCTTCTCTTAGTCTGGATTTAGGGCACAGGTAAATTTTTATATTTCAAGTTTACTTTGTTCTTTGGTTTTGTAATTAAATTTTACTGCCACTTTTGATTTCTAGGGTGTGTAGTTGGCTACTGTTCTAGTTGTTTACTATTCCATTTCAGTTTTAATTTCTAGGGCATATCTGGTTTTTTGTAGACTAATTACTTATGTAGGTGACTAGGATTGAACAGTTTGGTGGTTATATATATAACATGAGTCAATTTTTAATTTCTAGGATGACCACTAAACTCTCTAACTACATCAAAGAAGTCGCAATCCATTTAGTATATGAAAACAAATCTACTGGTACCGAAATCCAACCACATGTCTTTTGGGTTGCTTCTTCAAGTTATTTGCATATCAAAACTACTTCCACTTTGTGTGTTTTTAAATTAGTTTGGAACACACTAAAACTACCTTTATTTTAATTAATTAATTATTTAAAGATGATGATGAGTAGTTTACTCTTGATATGCTGGAATTTGCCTTCACAATTCTTGATGTATGGGATACTCTAGGAAAAGTTCAATTATGGGCATCATATGATGAAACTGATGGCATGCTATCCATTTCTAGCCCATTTGCGGTCAACACTCCCCTAGCCACATATAGAAAGCTATCTACGTCGAATGATATTTATGATACAGATGTAAACCATGTAAAGTACAAACTCATGCTATCTCCCGAGCCTATCCCTACTTTCGTCCATCGCATCTCACGCGTGAATAAAAATATCGATGGCCACTTAGAAGTCTATCATAATTGCATTTGTAGATAGCATGCCATCAGTTTCATCATGTGATGTCCAAATCTGAAGCAGCCTAGATCGAGTATCCCATACATCAAGTTTTTGAGGGCAGATCTTAGCATATTATGAATAGACTGCTCATATTCATCTATTATATAATTAATTAAAATAAAGTCAGTATTAGTGTTTCAAACTAATCCAAAAAACACACAAAGTGAGAAGTGGTTTTGATATGCAAATAACCTAAAGAAGCAGCCCAAAAGACATGTGATTTAATTTCAAAACCAGATGATTTATTTTCATATTCTTAAAGGATTGCAACTTCTTTGATGCAATTAGAGTTTTTAGTGATCATCCAAGAAATCAAATATTAAATCATGTCATATTAGCAACAAAACTGTAAAGTCCTTGTAGAGGTAGGTCCCAGCAGAGCCCAGTTGGACCCGCAAGACTCACCTCAAAGAGGGACGTCTGCGCAGTTGAACCCGCAAGACTCACCTTCAACAGGGACGTCTGCGCAAAGGCTAAACTCGCAAGACTCACCTTGAAGAGAGACGTCTGCGCAGAAACCAACTGGATCCGCAGGACCCACCATGCTCAGAGACGTGACGTCCTTACGCGCAGTACGCAAGCTGTTCCCGCAGGAAAAGCCTCCCAATGGTCGACGTACTCCGCCTATTCCCGCAGCAACGGATACTAGCCATCAGGGAAGGCTACCCGCGCAGCAAGGCTACACGCACAAGACACTTAACTCTTAAATAATTCAGTAATGTCACCTGAAGAAGGAGTGAGCAAGCCGGGAACACTCCCGCACAAAGCCGGGAACACTCCCGCACAAATGAGCCAGTCCGTACGATACTGGAGGATCTTTTGTACTGTACCTGACGAGGTATGGACAAAAGATCTGACTAAAGATACGACAGCTCACTGACAACAGTATGACGAGCAGCACGCTCTTGTACTGTATGTCACTATCAGCCGCTGCCTACTCACCAACCTGTCGGAGGACGTGCATAGCCTGCAGTTGGTGGAACAGGAATAGTACACAGCCGGCCCGGTCACTATCAGCCGCTGCCTACCCACCAACCACCAGCATGGCACGTGCGTAGCCCACAGTTGGCAGAACAGGAATACTATTCAGCCGGCTGTACCTGCTTGGAAACCTACCTTCGGCTATAAATACTCCAACACCTTGGAACGGTATTATGATCTCATCTCATACCATCATATCTGCTCTAGTCATTTCTCTTAATATACACATATTCAAGAGCAATCTAGTCTGATTCTCACGCCGGAGGGTGGTCACAAGGAGGTACCCCCCCCCCTTCTCAGTGACGAGCTCACGGTGTCTATTTTGCAGGTCATCTGAGAACCATCTTTGCCGGATCTAACCCCTCGTGGGAAACATCTATTTAACCCCCAGATTATCCGTAATCTGCCCGGGGTCAATTAGTGTTTCTTCATTGGCGCCATCCGTGCATAAAAGCTAGAACTTATTCTTTTTCAGTTTTTTCAAAACTTCTGGAAAGATGGTTAACGATACTCCGGTCCCCAGGCCCGGGAGTAACCAAGAAACCCCGGTAACCACAACCCCAGCTACTGGGGGGAACACCGGAGAATACACACGTTTTACGAACACTACCCTGGTTACCCAAGCCGGGGCAAGTGCAGTAAATTTTACAAATACTACCCCGGTCACTCGAGCCGGGGCAAGTGTAGTAAACAATCATCCCCTGGGATTCATTGATACCCAGGCGGAAAGACGACAGACGAGGTTCCCCCACCAAACACTTGATCAAGTTAAAGCGTGGGCGGAAGCACGTCAAAAGGAATTCCAAGCTGAGTTAGATGAACGCTTACGTTCACTCCAACAGGCTGACGAATTCGGAAGCACTCAACAGCTCAACATGAGCAATGAGTGCGAGTACTTGGACGACGATTCGGAGGAATCCGACACCGACGCAAACCCTCGCCATAGGGCGAAAGGGAAGCGTAAGGAAACGGACTTCCAACCGAGAATGAATTTTGGAGAAACTTTCAAACCAAAAAACGCGGGTGGAAACCCACGTGACTTCTCTAAAACCTTCAGACCAACCGCTGCAAATGCGGGAACCTCCAAGTTTGCAAGGGACATTGCGGAAGAAATCGCCCCAAGAAGTGCCAAACAGATGTCCAACATCGGCACCTATGATGGTATATCCGACCCAGACGATCATTTGAACAGATTCATAGCGGGGGCAACCGTCAGCAACTGGACGGAACCCACGTGGTGTTATATGTTCCAAATGACGCTGGTTGGAGCAGCCAGAGCGTGGTTTGACCGTCTACCGGTCCACCACATCTATGATTGGGCAGACTTCCAACAGAAGTTCAGCCAACACTTCAGTCAACAAAGAAAGTATACCGAAGAGCAATGGACAATCCTCAATTGCATTCGAGAGGAAGATGAATCTTTGCTAGACTTCATCACTCGCTTCAACTCAAAGAAGCTAAGTCTGGGTAGTATTAGTGAAGATCTTGTTCGCGCTGCTTTCATCCAGGGCGCTAATGACCCAGAGCTCATCCGCACCTTAACGGGTAAAGATGGCATGCCATCCACATGGGATGCCATCATGACAGCAGCTAAACGCTTCGCGGAAACAGAAAAGCAACTGGGTAGAGATCTTCCCCAGAGCACAAACCTCTACACCCAGAAAACAAGAGAAAACAATGTCCTTACCGCCCGACTAAACAAAAAGAGGAAGCTAGGCATTTGGCAAAGGGTAAACTTTGACACCTCATCCGGCTCGCACCCTCGGTTAGGCGGAAAGGATAACATGCAGTCGTCGAACCGGAACTCCAGATGGACGCCACTCACCAAAAGCGTCACCGAGATATTCGACACCGAGAGGCTCCCATGGCCAAAGGCTCCAATAATCCGAGAGCGTCACAACGCTGATCAGAGCAAATTCTGTGACTTCCACAGGACAAGAGGCCACAACACCGAGGAATGCGTAGAGTTGAAGGATATCGTCGAAACATTTGTCAGAGATGGGACGCTGACGCACCTCGTGGCGTAATGAACGCTGAGCAGGCTAATGCGTGTAGAACCCCAGTTGGGGAAAACACGAATAAAACTGCAGCTTCAATGTCGGAGACTACATACTGCGTAAACAACGAGATTCCGAACCATGTGCATATCGGCTCGAAAGGCTCGATGACACTCCCAAGAACATGGAAGGGAGCTCAATTACACAGTCTGCATGTAGGTCAATTCCAAACTTGTAAAAGAAAAGGCCCAGAGCCACTTCTAATGGAAATGATTCTCCTTATCACATTGACGCTGATGGTCTTACATTTATACTTAATGAACTTTCTACACTGATATGCCGGTCTTCACCACATACATAAGTGGGAAAGCAAGTCGTTGCGTGTGGAAGGCGGCAAAACCCGCATAAACACAAAACGACAAATTCCTAAAGAAAATATAAGGAAAGCCTTCACGCAGGTCAGTCATAGGTAAACTTTGATCATCCTACTAAATGAAAGTGCCGGTCCTAACCGCACAAATCATGATAGAGGACACCGAACTAACCTATTGGCAACCGCGCGTTGAACGGTTAATTTATTCAAAACACTGATGCCGGTTTTCACCGCATAAATAAGTGAAAAGAAGTCGTTGCGTGTGGAAGGCGGCAAAACCCGCATAAACACAAAAAACGGCAAGAATTTCTAAGGAAAAGATGAGGAAAACCTTCACGCAGGTCAGTCATAGGTAAAGTTTGGTCATCCTACTAAATGCAAGTGACGGTCTTACCCGCACAATCATGATAGAGGAAACTGAACATTAACCTATTGACAACCGCGCGTCGAAAGGTTAACTTATTCAGAACACTTAGAAAATATCTTCAAGGAAAAAATGAGGAAAACCTCCACGCAGGTCAGATATAAGTAAAGTTTAGCCATCCTACTAAGTGCAAGTGACAGTCTTACCCGCACAATCACGAAAGAGGAAGCAAAACTTTAACCTATTATCTGCCACGTTGATAGGTTAACTTATTCAAAGTACTTAAGAAATTGCTAAGTTAAACTAAAGTATGCACAAGCGAATCATATATTGATTATGCGGCAAAACAAGTGCCAAATTAAACTATAATATGCATGAGCAAGTCGTATAACGTTTATAAAGCAAGAGTGACGGTCCTACCCGCACAAAAGATTTACATTCCATAAAAATTCAAGTATTACAAGAATGGCCAGGTATCTACCCGCCTACAAGAGTGTAAATCTATACAAAACATAAACCTATCCTAACAGTGGGAAGGGATCTAAAGGTTCAAGCTTCAGGACCACTCCCTCCAAACCCACTTGTACCCGCACCATCAGTTGGCTGTGGCGGTTCAAGGAAGGTCTTGAGAATGGTTAACCCATCATCAGCAGCAGCAACTTCGTTCACCTTCTCCACCACTGGATGCGGGAAGGCAGCATACTGGTTCACTGCTTGGTCATAAGCAGCTTCAGTATCCATATCATATAAAGGGAAGTTGGAAGGCGGGATGCCCTTCTCAACGAACCCTAGACCAAGCAGGAAGCCAGCCTTTTCCCCATCCTCATGAGAAGCGTTGAGGGCTGCTCTCATGGCATCGTCATATGATGTGTCCGTGAAGACCCGATGCACAACCTACAAAACAAAAATACAAGTATCAAAACATTTTCTAAGTATAAAGAAAAGCGTGAAGACATTATGAAGCTAAGCTTACCTGCGACAACGCTTCTCGTAGAAGCCATTCCTTGGTAACCAGAGCCTCCTGGAGGGCAGCTTGAGCTTGGTTACGGGCGCGTTCGGCTTCACTTTTGTTAAGGTTGGCAAGCAACACTTCCTTAGCAGCAGCCTCTTCAACGCCCTTTAGCTTACGCTCAGTATGGTCAAGCATACCCCTCTGGTCCAAGATTTCTTGAAGCTTCTTGGCGTCTTCCATGGCCAAGGCGTCATGAGCCTGCTGGAGCCTCTCTAATTTGGCTTTGAGCTCCTCATTCTCGGTGCGTAGAGGCTCAGCAACAGCTTCAACCCTGGTGACCCTCTCAGTTGCGTTCCGAGCGGTTTCCTTAGCCAACCGAAGCTGTTCGTTAACAGCTTGGGCAGCCTTGGAACGGGCCTCGAGACGGGCCTGAACTTCAACCTCAAGGGCCTTGAAGGCCTTCTCCTTCTCCGCAGCAACGGCGGAGAGCCTCCTGTTCTCCTCCCGGACAGCCCGCGCCTGAGCTACTTCTTGGATACGAGCTGCTTTTAACTTGTCGTTTTCACGACAAAGCAGCTCGACGCGCGGCTGCATCCGGGCAAGGAGAATTTGAAGCTCGTTTGTCAGCCTACCCTCCTGGTAGCTTGACATAGCTTCTCCCAGTGCACCACTGGGGGCGGTGTGGCGCGCCCACTCGACGCAGTCCACAGCCGTCCGAAGGGTGGTTCCCCGGCGGATGTTCCACCGCGGAACAAACACTTCATTCGAATCCGACACTACAAAACAAAAGGCAGTTAGGAAAAGATGATAAAAAAAAACATAACATGCCAAAATAACCCTACGCACCTGTAGGGTCGACGACAGGCCTGTAGCCGCCAAACCCATCACCCGAACCTAACGGATATCCATCCAAGAGGTCAGGCAGATGGGAAGGAGGCAGAGATTGGCTAGACGCCCCAACCCCAAACATACCTGCTGAACCGGCCGGGGGCGAGGTGGTCGCCGGTGCCGGAGGCGCGGTTGAAGCCGCCGTCGTAGGAACCAACGGAGGTGAACTCACAACCGTGGTCGCCGCTGCGGAAGAGCCCGCAGAAAAACTCACCGCCGGCTCAGTGAAGGAATCAGTGAATATGGCACTGACAGCCGGCGGAGACGACGTCACAGTTGGAACAGTTGCCTCAACCGAGTGAGCAACTGAACCAACACTTGAAGCAGGCGCAGCCGCCTGGGTCATCGCCTCGGGTAGGTTGACCAAACCTACCGTCATGGGTCCAGAAGTGCTCCTCCCCGCTCCACCCTGGAATGCGGTTGCATCCACGCCTGCATGAAAACATATTTAAATATAATGGCGGAAAGATATGAAGTTAAAGTTAAAGTTTACACTTACGAGTCCTCTTGAGCTTGAAGGTGCGAATAGGCGGGGACGAACCCGATGGAGCCGGCCTCTTCACGCCGGTCACCGTCGTTGTACTAGGCTGCCCGGAGGTGACAGCTGTCTCAACCTCCGGAACAGTGGTCTCATCACCACCAGGGTTCCCCGCCACCTCTTCACTCTCGGTCTCCGACTCTGACCGATTCCCCTGATCGGCAGTGGAGGCAACCTCCGCCTTGCCCTTCCCGCCGGCAGCCTTCTTCTTCCTCGCCAAGAAAGGACCATCTGCGGATTCCTCATCAGAAGATGACAAAATTAGAGGAATTCCCGCAGAGGTTTGAGCATTGAGAGGGCGAGGGTCAAAAAGTTCTTTACCTGGCCGCCTGGCGCTCAGGATCTCGTGGCCTGGCGGGTAGACCTCCACGAACCGATCCGCCGTTTGCTCAAGGATGGGCAACTCGTTCTCATCTAGAGCACGAGTACCCATCCGAGCGGGACCATCACTCTTCCGCGGCTGCAGGAGAGACTACAAGTCGTTTCCCTCTGAAAACAAAAAGAAAAAACGGTTAGAACAAAAACCCTAAATTAACGGATAATATGAAGCATACCGTAAGGGACAGAGTTCAAACCGTATTCGAGGACGATGGGAATCTGTGACGCCTCCTTCCACACCCGGCTCATCCCGAGCATCACCATCCCGGATTCCGCAAAGCGGTAAACCGGAGACTGGATCCGGGAAACCTTGGAGAACCATTCTGCCTCCTGGTAGTTGGAGGCGTGAAGGTTCGGGAGAGCTCTCCCGTTCTTGAACGTCATCGCTATGGGGACGACGCGAGCGGAGATATAGAAGAACTCCCGCTTCCAAGATCGAAGACTGCGCTCGGTAGCGCAGATCTTCAAACCCTTGATCCGATTGACCAAGGTATACCACCCCTGGATGCACCTCCAGGAATAGAAGGTCATCAGGCGGTCAACATGGGGCTCCACACCCAGAATGAGACACACCCACTCGAAATGGCGGATCTTGGCGATCGCCATTGGGTGTACCTCAGTCAGATGCACACCGTGTCTCTCCAGAACACGGTATACAAACTTCGTCAATGGGAACCTGAGATTCCCATAGACGAAGAATGCAGCGTACACCCCTATCTTGCCCTTGGGGGCATCGTACACCGTCTGATGAGGTGCAGGAAACTCAGGCTCGAAAGGCTCGAGAATGAACTTCCTGACGACGTACTGATAGAGGTCGACCGGAAGAGCACACTGGCACTCGCCAGCAGTACTCTTGTCATCCTTGTCCGACGTGGACGACGGATTCTCGAGGTATACATCGGACTCCTCGACAGTAACCTCAGGATCATGAGAAGACATGTCTGGGATGTAAACAAGAACGATTTCAGGAGAATGCTCGACAGAAAAGTTAGAGTATTCGCCGGAAATCGTTTAGAAGAAGAAGAGAGGTGAAACTGTGAGTTGAGATGCAACATCTCCTCCCTTTATATACTCATCGCAATGAATCCGATGAATTTAATGCTGAAGAGAGAGGAAAACGCTGGTGCAATGAAACTATGACACGTGGAAAAAACAAGCTGGCAACAGCTGTTGAAAGGACGCGTGCCGTAAACTTCGCGGCCACGTGCCCAAAAACTCGCGCCTACGCGCCTGAAAAAGCGTCTGGAATGACCATATACTGTCACGTCGTCATAACTTCCTACACGTCCTGACACTGTCAGAAGAAACCGTCGGACGACGTTTCAACAGTTTGGACTGTTCTTATCCTTTCACCAACCCTTCGAATTTCAAAAAGATTCAAAAAGATTCAAAAGTAAGCGGGACTATACCCCTTACTTTGGCAACCAAGTAACTATAAGACGGGTGCGGGTACAATGTCAAGGCAAAACCCTTCACATACTTAGCACCCGCAGGGAATTGAAGCCAAGAATACCTCGGCAAACAAGTAACTATAAGACGAGTGCGGGTACAG
The DNA here is from genome assembly GCF_021521415.1 of Bidens hawaiensis. Classification (NCBI taxonomy): domain Eukaryota; kingdom Viridiplantae; phylum Streptophyta; class Magnoliopsida; order Asterales; family Asteraceae; genus Bidens; species Bidens hawaiensis. The sequence continues at coordinate 83,366 of NW_027505296.1, read as the reverse complement.
TGTCAAGGCGAAACCCTTCACATACCTAGCACTCCGCAGGGAATTGAAACCAAGAAGGATCTTCTGGGCCATGCTTGCGGAAACGGGAATAACATCCCCGCATAGCGGGAACGTCAAGAACTAGATTGTTTGAAACTCCAAGATGGAATTGGTTGTTTAAACATAATTGATCACTATGTTCAAAACTACCAAAACCTCATGGAGAATCTACACAAGTGGAACTCAGCGCTCCTGACTTGCGAGGAGGTTACAGACCTACCCGCATCATACCCAAAGATCAAGCAGAAAAGTCGGGAATTTCTGCACGTGACATTAGGACTTCCGCGGGAAGAATCCCCATGGAAAACCTTAAAACTAAACCCTTTTCAAAACCCTTTGCTTAAGTCCAAAAGTTCACCTCACTTATTAACAATTCATGAGAAGAACATTGGACTGGGGGGACTTGAAGAGGTAGGTCCCAGCAGAGCCCAGTTGGACCCGCAAGACTCACCTCAAAGAGGGACGTCTGCGCAGTTGAACCCGCAAGACTCACCTTCAACAGGGACGTCTGCGCAAAGGCTAAACTCGTAAGACTCACCTTGAAGAGAGACGTCTGCGCAAAAACCAACTGGATCCGCAGGACCCACCATGCTCAGAGACGTGATGTCCTTACGCGCAGTACGCAAGCTGTTCCCGCAAGAAAAGCCTCCTAATGGTCGACGTACTCCGCCTGTTCCCGCAGCAACGGATACTAGCCATCAGGGAAGGCTACCCGCGCAGCAAGGCTACACGCACAAGGCACTTAACTCTTAAATAATTCAGTAATGTCACCTGAAGAAGGAGTGGGCAAGCCGGGAACACTCCCGCACAAATGAGCCAGTCCGTACGATACTGGAGGATCTTTTGTACTGTACCTGACGAGGTATGGACAAAAGATCTGACCAAAGATACGACAACTCACTGACAACAGTATGACGAGCAGCACGCTCTTGTACTGTATGTCACTATCAGCCGCTGCCTACTCACCAACCTGTCGGAGGACGTGCATAGCCTGCAGTTGGTGGAACAGGAATAGTACACAGCCTGCCCGGTCACTATTAGCCGCTGCCTACCCACCAACCACCAGCATGGCACGTGCGTAGCCCACAGTTGGCAGAACAGGAATACTATTCAGCCGGCTGTACCTGCTTGGAAACCTACCTTCGGCTATAAATACTCCAACACCTTGGAACGGTATTATGATCTCATCTCATACCATCATATCTGCTCTAGTCATTTCTCTTAATATACACATATTCAAGAGCAATCTAGTCTGATTCTCACGCCGGAGGGTGGTCACAAGGAGGTACCCCCCCTTCTCAGTGACGAGCTCGCGGTGTCTGTTTTGCAGGTCATCTGAAGAACCATCTTTGCCGGATCTAACCCCTCGTGGGAAACATCTATTTAACCCCCAGATTATCCGTAATCTGCCCGGGGTCAATTAGTGTTTCTTCAGTCCTAGTCACCTAGACAAGTAATTAGTCAACAAAGAACCATGATAAGCCCTAGAAATTAAAACTGAAACGGAAGAGTAAACAACAAGAACATTAGTCAACTACAAGCACTACAAATCTGATGTGTTGCAAAACACATCTCATTTCCTTTTGATTTTGGAGTCTTTTTGTTCAAATTCGTAATCGTACTTTGTTTTTATTATAATTATGTTTGGAATATTCTTTGCACTAAGTTTTGCACATTTTCAGGTAAACACGTAAAAAGGACGAAAGACAGAACGGGACGTAAAAAGACACGAAGTGGCTGGTAATAGGAGTAGGTGGTGGTACTGCCACCTGACCCCCACCACGCCATGGTACCGCCACCTACGGGTCTGTGCGGGTGTGTTTAGGTTTTGACCATTTAAACAATTTCGGGCTATATTCTTCAAGCAGAAGCTGATCTAGGACGAATTTGGGACTGCAATAATATTTTGGAGTTAGGGTTTGGATCTTGGAGAAAGGATTTGAGCTAAAGACATCATAATCGGGTAGTTTCCATCCGACCCGTTTGTGTTTGGATCTTATGAACATGTTGAACGTGATTTGTTTTCTGTTTTTAATCATGTTTAGAGGCTAAATACTCTCTAGTTACCTAGGTTATGGATGATTGGTTGTGTTTAATTTGATAAAGTTTGGATCTTGGTTTATGTAAACGGGTGAATGATTATCTAAAAGGTTTTCTCTTGGTTTTATCGTGGGTTATTGAATACATGGTTTTGTGAATTGATTAATTATCGTTCCTTATATAAGTTGTTTAATGTCTTTCAGTTATGGTTATGCATCTAGGTCATTGACTGTGTGTTGCGATTTTTGAATGGTTTGCTAGACGTAGTGACCAAAGGAATTATAATTAGGATATTCGTAGAATCCTTTGTTTAGCTTAGTTCGAGACCCGAAAGGTGAGGACTAATCGGCGTGTCTAGTTTACCAAGGTCTTAGGTGTAAAGGTTTCGAAAGAAAATTTCCCTAGGAATTAAGTAATCCTTGTACGTTCGAGTCATAAAACCATTAGAAAACCACCCCTTGTATCTTAGGATATATTGGAGCGGTGGAACCGAATGGGGAGCCAATCATAGGGTATGTAATCATTGTGTAGAGAAACCGAAAGGGGATCTACCAACTAGTGAGCTTATTCTAATCTTAGGAAATCCAAACGGTCACACCCAGATAATGATCTAGGATCCTTAGGACGACCTTTGAATTAGTACTTACGATCCTAGTTCCGTTTCTAAACCTAGTCCAATCTAAGTCAAGTCAGTTACAACCATGAACCATATCCTAGGTATCGTCTTTCCTAAACTTAAATCAACCTATAAAGTCCTTTGATTTGTCGTTTAGTTTAGTTAATTAAAAGTATATTAATTTTACTTTTTAAAACAAATATCTCAAAATTTTTTCCAACATAAATTTATTTGCGTTCTTAGTTAATCATAGTTTGATTTTGTTATCCATTAGTATCTCTAGGGTTCGATACCGTACTTCTATTAGACTTTACTACATACGTTAGGTACACTTGCCTAGTTTAGTGGTTTAGTTTATGAATTTTTAGGTTTAACTTAGAAGTGTCTAGTATAGTATAGGTTTTAGTTAATTTTATTTGACCAATTATTTGCACATCAAAATCAAAAGTGAATCGATCATGATTGGCAGCAAATTCAAATAACAAAACCCTAGAAAGGAGTAAACTTGAAAAATAGAAATTCACCTGTGAAATTTGATTGATCTGAACCCTTCCAGACGAAGAGAAGACTGAAGGGCATGTTTAGGAGTCCATTTCCAAACTCTTTAAACTTTTCCAATAAATTATAGGTTGATAAATTGTGACTTATCAATTTTTTTTTTCTCCACCCAAACACTTTATGACTTTTCTAAGAAGTTATGGCTAAAATATTACATCGTGCTTTTGACATCCCCTATTTTATTTTTTCCACGGTAGGTTTAAGATTAGTTGTTTTCTGTTAAAAAAACAAAAGAATTCTTTAAAACACTATATAGTCATATCTTTTGAAAGGAAAGATACCTAAAGCCTACGAGCAATTAGATTTTGTGCTTCAAAAGTACCTCCAGCCCTACTTTCTGCAAAAGACAAACTGTTCAATGTGAGATGACATAAATAGCAAAGTAAGTATAACTAGAGGATCTAGTACCTTTAGATTCTCAATCACATTTAAAACAAAACCACCGCCTATGTTTCCAAACTCTTTTGGAACAACATCTTCACTCAAACCCTTTTTCCTACTTTTGTTGGAAAATGTCACTCTTTCTACCGTATCGATATATATTGTTAACAACAATAACATCACATTCACCTACTAACTTGAAAGTTGGCAAACGTTTTTGTAATGTCAAGAGCAATGGCCCAGTTGATACCTTAATTCCGTGATCCAAAACTTCATATCTATGCCATGCCTGAAACTAAAAAATAATGAAGGAATCCAGGACTGAAACTGAAAAAAGAGTGGAAGAATCCGTTGCCGAAAAAGAAGATAAAACCGAACAAGTTACCATTAAAGACAGATTTCGGAGCACGTGAGTTTGGCAACAATTTGGGTAGAACTAGAGAAAAGATTTGAAGGTCTGGAGAGTTATAAGGTGATCGAGATACCTTGACCCTGAAGATAGGGAGTGGTAACCGCTAGTAAATGATCGATGAAGATATTCAACACCATCTTAAATCTTTGAAGCAAAAGAAGAAGATTTTTGAAATTTGTGTTCAATCGAAAGAAACTGGTGCTGGTGCTAGTGTTAATGTCTAGCTTGTGTACTTGCTGCTATTGTAGTGGTTTTGTGAACCAAAGTTTGATAAGACAAGTATTATAAACTAAATAAATAGGAGTATGCAAAAATTAAAAAACAATGTGAATGCTTTGCTTGACTTAGTTAGGCTTGTTGATATCAATGTGAATGCTTTGTTTGACTCAGATAGCTTGCAGTGAGTTGTGATAGTTCTTATGGGTAAGTGTGTGTATGTGTGCCAATGGCTAGTTTTTTAATTAAGTGGGGCTAAAACTACCCACACAAGTGACCACCCCATGCAGTTGTATGGGTAGTTTGAGGGTGCTAGGTGTTACATGAAGATTGGATGGTTGTATGGATAGATTTAGTCCCACAAGTGACCATTCCTCCCTCCTAATAGGCAGATTGATCAATGCAAATGAAAAGGATTTTTTTAGACTGAATCAATGATTGGCTTATTTTTAAGTTATATGATGCATTAAGTTGTACATGTTATTATGTTCCAGATGATAACATCATGACCATGTCTTGCATAGTGAATTCTTGCTGGCTGTATGCACACACCCAATTTTAGGATATGTTGCACAGATCATCTTCAGTTATGAAAATAATATAATTTGAAAATGGTGTGATTCGCAAATAGTGAGTTGGAGAGAAATGAATAAAAATTAGGGTTATGAAACGTGTACGGGTCCATAATTGGTTGTCTAGGAGAAAACACATTCAAGATATTTTCATGAAAATAATAAATTTTTAAAAGCAGAATAAGTTGCAACAACTATTCCATGTGTCATGGTTTTCATTTAAGTTGGTTAAAGTATTTTGTTTAATCCCATTTAATTAACTTGTTTTATGAAATGAAAATTTTTTATAATCTTATACAAGTGAGACTTGCACTTATGTGTTTCAAAATATTTTGTCTTTATCATTATACCAAAACCCCGATGACAATATATAGCTTACTTAACATAGATTGTGTCAAATCATGAGTAGGTTGATACAAGTTCAATTCTCGATCATTTTGAATATTGACATAGATTTAAACAACTCATGAAAGATTCATATTTTCCTTAAGTGTCAAAGGTACGGTCTGGACTCATCTCACCCATCCTAGATGGGTATGTTTGTTAGTTATATCGTATGTGGGGGTGCCTAGCTCTCAAAATTAATATAAAATGAACCTAAGTACCAGCTTCCATATACATATATATTGTAGTTGTTGGAATTAATCTTGATGTTACGGGTCTTGTACGGGTCAAGTCGGGTCACGAGTCAACCCATGGAGTGTGATAAAGTAGTCTTGTGTTGACAGAGTTTGTTGGAAGTGGAAGTCATAGGTTTGTTCCAGAAAAATAGGAGATAGTGGGTTTTTAATTTCGCATGTGTTTGATATAGTTTATTATTATAAATAGGGAGCAGTTGTAATAGTTAGTTTGTACTTTTTATCATCGAATGAATAGAAGTTTTCTATCTTCATATTCACATATACATAATTACATACATACGAGAGGGTGAGTTGTGTGTGTGGACTAGGGCCTGAACCAACAGTAGTCACTACATGCTACTTCCATCACCATCACTTATGTAAGTTTAGCTAATTACCATTTGATGAACCAATTTTTAAATGCTACTTCCATACACATATTGTAGTCACGTACTACACATGCTACTTCATTAAATGGTTCAGTGATAATGATTGGTTCAAACCATTTTAAGGTTCATTGTTGATCCTTAGTTACAAAACTTTTTATGTACGTGTAAATATTAAATACATCAAACCTGGGTGGGTGCAATATATAAATGTTGTATGAATTAATAATCTCCCAGTTTGCATTTACAGTTACTTAGAAAACAAATACGTACAAGATGGGTGATCTGTTTGTGTGTATCCTTGTTGCTGTTTTAATCTTTGTAATTAATCTCTTTTCTTTACGTTACTCAACGAGCTAGCAGGTGATGATGAGACGGCCGAACAAAGCACTGTAAGTAGTTGTGTTGGGGTGCAAAGAATTATATTGTCACAAGATGAGTTAAGAAAGCTGCCAAGGTTTTATTCTAAGTTGAATGCTGATGATGACGATGATAATGAAGATGAAGATGATGATGAGAAGACTGATGATGACGATGATAATGAAGAAGAAGAAGATGATGATGATGATGATGATGATGATGATGATGATGAAGCGAAACAACTTGTGACGACAGATAGGTATGTCAACTTTGCTGATAATTACGAGTCATGCGCGGTGTGTTTGAGGGTGATTAAGGTTGGTGATAGTTGCAGGGTTTTACCAAAATGTAAGCATTTTTCCCATGCAGCTTGTATGGGTTCATGGCTAATGGAGAAAACCACTTGCCCAGTTTGTGGAACATGCATGTGTTGGCTTATGGTGTTATGGACCGGGCACTAGATTTACTTATGGAACTGGTTCAAACTTAGCCTAGAGATGTTCAAATAGAAGCTTAATGGACGAGGTTATGAACTTAATTATGATAGTATTAGATTTGGAGAAATGGTTGGTTTTTCTTTTATATGTTGTTAGTTAGTTTTAGTGTATATTGAGCTATTGACCCTCGGGTCTCAGTTTGGTTTTGTATCCGGAGTTTTTTACTAGTTCCCGATAGTCTTTCGGATGATAGCTTATTGGTTAAAAATTATGATATATAAGACTGTATGATCATCTTTATTCATATCTTCCACCAAATAATGTTAACTTTATGTATAAGTGCATATGTGGTTATCATTACTCTTACTTTAAAAGTTTTTATTGATTCTGCTCTTAATAGAGAATACCAAAAGAGAGAGTGATGAGAAAATGAATTAAAACAATCATTTTTTTTATTTTTGGTTGAAGCGAGTAAAGTGCTTTGACACCATAAGATATAAAGCATAAGACATGTTGGATATGGTTTGGTATGGTTTATGAACTAGAGTGCCAACCGAAAAATTTCTGTCAAACAACATTGAAAATTTGTTTCTGTAAGTCAAATATTGACAACCAAACAAAATTTTTACATACATATTCATGAAAAATATAAGCTCAAACTGTAGAACCCATCGAGCGAAACCGGTTTTGGCCGGTTCAGTCACGACCACAAAATAGGCCAAACTTGATCTGAACTAGGAAAAACTGAAACAAAAGCAAACCCTAAAAAGCCTATTGAGTTTATGAAAAAACACTTGATAAACCCAGATCTGATTTCAAATGTAATCTAAATCTTCTTGTTGGTGCTCGAGAACGATGCTTGCACGGGCAAGTCTGTAAGCCGTTGATCTTAGATTTCTTGTTAGAACATATATTTCCTTCTTCCTTCGCTTCAAAGGCACGGAACTCCATTGTTCTTGTCTAAGACGAGCCAGCAAGACCGCATCACAGAAACCCCCAGCGGATGGTTTCTTGCTGCAGCTCAACAAAAGTCAACTTCAGTAACATAAAAGTCAGTGAAATCAATGAAAAGTTAAAAGCAACCTCCCATATCTAGTGTTTCCCAGATAAAAAGTAGGTTAAGCAGAAAGAAGTTATAAATGACGTAATTTAAAGTAGAGAACCGTGAGAACCACAGAAATACTTGTACAAAGGCTGACCAGATATAGTAAGAGAGAAAGAGGCGGTTATGCGACAACACGATTACCTTCTATATCACAGCTAAAGCTACAGATTTAAGTATTTAGGCAATTACCAAAATTCTCTACTTATCACTTATTACCGATTCCGTATTGCTAAGAACATGTAGACATGGTATATAAGTCATGCAAATAAATATTTTTGTTAGTACTTTGCTGAAAACTTATTGTTAATGAGCGATGTATTTTGACAAAAAAGTCAAATGCGATTTGGTGCAAAGGGATTACATTTATACTGACCTTCCTTGAACATATCCAGAAGTGACAAAACCGATCGGCCATCTATTAGACTCCATGGCCGCAGGATCTTCAGGCACTTGAAATTCCCATTTACCAGAATCTTGTTTCACAAAGTATGTTGCAATTGATGACTGAGGTACTTGAAGCTCACCCTTGTTTGAACTGCATAAATTCACCAATTATCGTCTAGTTAGTGACAGAAAATGAAATTACACTTAAAATTGGAATATAATATAGGATATGTAGCCTAATAAAGAGTTTAAGAAAATCACCCAAAGTGGATCTTAAATTATTAAAACCACATAAATCGCCTTATTAAAATACGTTTAATTTATAAGCACAATATGGTTTTTCTAACGAATAAAAACTCATGTACATAAAGAGGCATCTGGTAAAGAGTTGACTAAGTACCCTGAAATCCAAAGCTCTATATCAGCCAAACTGGGCGCACAAACAACAGCTCCATCCTCAATAGCACCTTCTTTATAAGCATGAAGAATAACTCTAACAAAACACACCTTTCTATAGCGGTTTTCCAAAAAACTATCCGTATTTGGGCAATTATCGAGTATTCTCTCATCCTTCATGATTCTAGATAAGCATGTGCTCGCATCAGAAAAACATGAGAAAAGAGGCAAACGATCACCATTTATAGTATTCAAGAAATCAGACAACATTCTTGATGACCTCGCTACATCAATATCATTGTCTGATAATGCCGGTTCAGCAGCTGCATTTGGTCCATTAGAACATATTTGAGCGTTTTCTGGTTCGGTGGGATCCATTTTGAAAGCAAGACGAACACAATTCCATGGAGGCGGAACGGGAATGCTAAATGGTTTCATAGAAGCAGGACAAAGAGCTGCTTCTTTATCCATGGCAGCCACTTCAGCTTTCATTAAAGAAGAGTACGAATCACATTCAGGAAACTCAGACGGAAAAGTCGGTATACCTGCCTGCAAATGTAGAAGTTTTAAAAAAGAGTGAACTTTTAAAAATCAAGCGTACCAAGTAGAGGTGGCAATCTTGACATGTCACCGATGACCCATCAACTCAGGTTATACTATGTATTTAAAGTGTCAAATGGGTAAAATAAAAAAACAAAAACGAAGATGGGTTGATTGGTTAAAAGGTACCCAAAAAGCTTGTTCAAAAAACCCAAGTAGATTTTTTTATTTTTTATTTTGAAACTTGAATTAATTTTGTGATATATTTAATACTTAGTTTAAACTTTAAACAACACAAGAAAAGATAAATAAAAGCGTTTCTGGGAAGCCGGCCCATTTTATTTAGACCTATTACCCGACCCTGGGGGATGTGTCCCGTAAGTTTCGTCCCTCATTGTTGTGTAGAAGCAAATGCATGTAACTTACTTCACAAGAAACCCAAGACCTCTCTCTCAAACCAATAGACCGAGCACCAATCGAGACAAGAGGAACCCAAAATGCTTTGACCCAGCTCAAAGGAAGTATAATGGACCACCTGAAAAATCATCAAAAAATGCACCAGTCAGAACTTTGGATCTTGGATATATTTACATTAGGTGGCAATCGAGTAGGGAGGATAAATAATGGTTAACATGATCAATCAGGATGTAATTTGTCTCTAATAGGTCAAATGGATAAACAGAAAAAATAGTAAACAAGGTAATAGGCCAATCAGGTCAAACGAGTGAAATCATATTCAAAATGCATATAACCTTCCAATTATTTAACTTCAAAAAACATATTATCATGCATATTGTATAGTTCTATTAATCATATTTATAATTAATTATTCATAAAAGTTAAAGAAAAGAACAAAAAAATGAGTGTTTGTAGGTCAGTCTTAACTCCTTTCTAACCCGACTGTTGACCCATTAACCAACCCGCCTACCCATCCTGCCCATTTTAGCACCTCTATTTTTAAATGCTATTCATCAACAAAGTAGCCTTGTGAATATTCTGTTAAATTCAAAAACCTTGTAACGGAATCCATTAGATTATTCCTTCTCAAAAGAATAACAGGGCAAATTCTTGAAGAGCGTATCCCGGTTGAAGCATTAACATCAGCCGGATTATTGTCAGTAAGATAGAAGGACAGAAGACGTTGATGGTGTTTTTCCATGCAAAGAAGACTTTCTTCTACTGGACAGTACAGCCCTTTTTCAGCATCCCACAAATCGGTATAACTCGAGTCAAACTCCGTGTTTTCCTTAATCAAAGCACGGGGATCATGAACTGTAAGAGGGACTATTCCAGAACAAGGGATGTTTTCTTCAACAGCTTCCATTAATGAAGTGTTTTTCAAAATAGAAAATTTCTCAGACATGCTGCATGAACATCAACAACATTAAGCAACTGCTACATTAAAATAAAAAACACCACATTCAAAATTAATGGCATCAAAACATTAGAATATTGGATTACTCGCCTGCTAACTGGATGTAATATCTTTTGCAGAAGCTGAGGTGCTTTTGAACCCATCACTTCCAAGGTTCCAAATTGCCCCTCAAGTGAAATACATTGAACCGAGGCAAAATCCTCATTCACCTGAAATGTGCATATGCATGATTACGACATTGACAACAATCTATAAACAGTATATGGGCAATTTTCGCCCACTTACAGACTTACTAATGAATTGGTCAACTCATGTTATATCTCTCTAACGGGTCAAATACAAAGAATAGCTTAAAAGGGTACTGGATCTCCTAACTCAATTTATTAATTAAAATTGTAACTTCTGAATCATAGTAGACACAATATATATACATGAATATATATATATAAAGAAAACTTGAACAAGCAGGTTTAATCCCACCCAACCAAGTTGACCCGCAAAAAAGCCACCCAATTTGACCTTCAGTTTCCCACCCAACAGTTGCAAAGATTACACATGGGATTCAATTTCCACACAAGATTAATGTTAAAAAAAAAAAAAAAAAAAACTTGCTTAAAATTTCAATAAATTAATGAAGAACTCAAATTCTACCTTACCCTGACTTTCACAAGCACTTTTTAAAGCATTGTAACCTTCAGTTAATGCAGCAGCATGTATCCATATCCATACATGTCTTAACTCATTGTGTTGATCACATTCTGACTCAGCATCCATTAACTGCTGAATGGGTCTCCACATATAAATAACCGGTGCAATTGTGCGTGAATTGATTACTCCAGCATGATGAAGCTGCAAAATACACAAGTAGATTGACAAAAGATTGCCTTATTAGTTAGTAGTCAAGAAACAGATTAATCTTGTACGAATATATGTGTATACAGACAACGACCCACCATTGAAGAAGCATTAATAGCACCAGAAAGTACATTTTCTGTATCTCGTGTAGGAAAAGGTGACGTTACGGTGCTTAGAATCGACAACAAAGAATCCTGCAGACAGAAAAAATAACCATCAGCACTATGGGCGATATAGATATAATCATATGAAGCTTCACATCGGAAGATAATTGAAAAACAAAAAGGAAAGAAAAAGAGTAACCTGTGAGCCCTGCAGTTGAACAGCACTATAATAGCTTGCATCATGAACGGTTCCATTTTTTAACCATTTTAAGAGTGCTCTCGAGCCTTTTCCTCTGCATTTACCAAACCATAAGTTGTTAATACCCTGCAAGATTTTACATAGTAAGATAATATAGAGACTACCTCATTTATTTATTCACCTTTTACGGTTTCACCTTGAAGAAACACTAACCAGACCCCGGGCAGATTACTGGTAACCTGGGGGTTGGAGAGCTGTTTCCCACGAGGGGTTGGACCCTTGGAAGATGGTTCTTCTGATAACCTGCAAAACAGACACCGTGAGCTCGTCACTGAGAAGGGGGGGGGGTTCCTCCTTGTGACCACCCTCCGGCGTGAGAATCAGACTAGATTGCTCTTTAAATATAAAAGTATATTAAGAGATTGCTAGAGCAGATATCAGGTATATATGATGAGATAAGATAATGTCCTCCGATATGATCATACCATTGGGGTATTTATAGCCGAAGGTAGGTTTCCAAGGGGTTTAGCCGGCCCAACACGCTACCAACTGTAACCTATGCACGTGCCCTGCCTGTGAGTGGTGGATAGGTAGCGGCTGACACAGAGCAGGCGTGTCGTGCACTCTTCCTCTTCTGCCAACTACAGGCTAGGCACGTGGTATGGCAGGAGTTGGTGGGTAGGCGGCGGCTATTGGTCACAGTGCTGTGGCGTGCTGTCTGCCATGCTGCTGTCAGTGAGCTGTCGCATTCTTGGTCAGATCTTTTGTCTGTACCTCGTCAGGTATCACACAAAAGATCCTCCATCATACGGACTGGCTCATTTAGGCGGGAGTTTTCCCCCTCCCGCCTTTGCTCATTCCTTCAGGTGACACTGGGGAGAGTTAAGTGCCTTGTGCGTGTAGCCATGCTGCGCGGGTGGCCTTCCCTAATGGCTTGTATCCGAGGCTGCGGGGACAGGCGGAGTCCTTCACCATTGGGAGGCATTTCCTGCGGGACCAGCTTGCGTACTGCGCGTAAGGACGTTACGTCTCTGAGCATGGTTGGTCCTGCGGATCCAGTTGGTCTCTGCGCAGACGTCCCTGTTTAAGGTGAGTCTTGCGGGTCCAACTGGGCTCTGCTGGGACCTACCTCTTCAAGTCCCCCCAGTCCAATGTTCTTCTCATGAGTGTTTAATAAAATGAGGTGAACTTTTGGACTTGAGCAAAGGGTTTTGAAAAGGGTTTTGTAAGGTTTTCCATGGGGATTCTTTCCGCGGAAGTCCTTGTCACTTGCAGAAATGCCCGAGTTTCCTGCTTGGTCTTTGGGTATGATGCGGGTAGGTCTGTAACCTCCTCGCAAGTCAGGAGCATTGAGTCCCAGTTGTATGTATTTTCCATGAGGTTTTGGTAGTTTTGAACATAGTGATCAATTATGTTAAGACCACCAATTCCATCTTGGAGCTTCAAACAACGTAGTTCTCGACGTTCCCGCTATGCGGGGATGTTATTTCCGTTTCTGCAAGCATTGCCCAGAAGATCCTTCTTGGTTTCAATTCCCAGCGGAGCGCTAGGTGTGTGAAGGGTTTTGCCTTAACACTGTACCTGTGCTCGTCTTACGGTTACTTTACTTCCAAGGTATTCCTGGCGTCAATTCCCTGCGGGTGTTAGGTATGCGAAGGGTTTTGCCTTTACACTGTACCCGCACCCGTCTTATAGTTACTTGGTTGCCGAGGTACTTGGCTTCAATTCCCTGCGGGTGCTAGGTATGTGAAGGGTTTTGCCTTAACACTGTATCCGCATCCGTCTTACGGTTACTTGTTCACCAAGGTTTTCTTGGCTTCAATTCCCTGCGGGTGTTAGGTATGTGAAGGGTTTTGCCTTTACACTGTACCCGCAGCCGTCGTACGGTTATTTGTTTGCCAAGGTTTATTTGGCTTCAATTCCCTGCGGGTGCTAGGTATGTGAAGGGTTTTGCCTTTACACTGTACCCGCATCCGTCTTACGGTTACTTGCTTGCCAAGGGGTAAGGGGTATTTTCCCGCTTACCTTTTAATATTTTCGAATTTTGAATTTTGAAATTCGAAGAGTTGGTGAAAAGATAAGTCCAAACCTCTGAAACGTCGTGCGACGGTTTCTTCTGACTGTCAGAACGTGCAGGGAGTTATGGCGACGTGACAGAACATGGTCATTCCAGTTGCTTTTTCAGGCGGTTAAAGTTTCGCTTCCTCCTTCGTGATTGTGCGGGTAGAACCGTCACTTGCACTTGGTAGGATGGTTAAACTTTAACTTTTATCTAACCTGCGTGTAGGTTTTTCTTACTTTTTGAGGATAAGTTAACCTTTGAACGTGGTTGATAACAGGTGTGAAGTTTTGCTTCCTCTTTCGTGATTGCGCGGGTAGAACCGTCACTTGCACTTAGTAGGATGGCAAAACTTTACCCATACCTGACCTGCGTGTAGGTTTTTCTTACCTTTTTAAGAATTTTGTTTTGAACCGTTCGACGCGCGGTTGTCGATAGGTTAGTGTTCATTTTCCTTTCATGATTCATGCGGATAGACCGGCACTTTCATTTAATGGAATAATTGAACTCTTCTCCTTCAACTGACCTGCGTGAAGGTTTGCCACGTTATTGGGTTCGTGCGGGTAAGACCGCCTTCCCACGCAACGACTTCACGTAATGTGAATGCCGTCACCAGTGTTGGATAGTTTTAACCGTTCGACGCGCGGTTGTTGATAGGTTAGTGTTCATTTTCCTTTCATGATTCATGCGGATAGACCGGCACTTTCATTTAATGGAATAATTGAACTCTTCTCCTTCAACTGACCTGCGTGAAGGTTTGCCTGTTGAGGATAAGTTAACCTTTGAACGTGGCTGATAATAGGTGTGAAGTTTTGCTTCCTCTTTCGTGATTGTGCGGGTAGACCCGTCACTTGCACTTAGTAGGATGGCATAATTTTACCCATATCTGACCTGCGTATAGGTTTACCTTTTCCTCTTAAGAATTTTGAACCGTCCCACGCGCGGTTGTTGATAGGTTGGTGCAGTTCCCTCGAATGATTCATGCGGATAGACCAGCACTTTCATATGGTAACTTTTTTCCCCTTCAACTGACCTGCGTGAAGGTTTATCATGCTTTTTGGGTTCGTGCGGGTAGGACCGCCTTCCCATGCAATGACGTTTTTTGTAATTATGCGGTGAAAACCGGCATATTAGTGTGTACAAAAGTATAAATGTAAATCATCAGCTTCGACGTTTGAAAGAGAATCATTTCCATTAGAAGTGGCTCTTGGCCTTTTCTGTACAAATTGGAATTGATTACATGCAAACTGTGTAATTGAACTCCCTTCCATGTTGGGACAGGAGTGCCATCGAGCCGACACGCACCTGTTTCGGGATCTCGTTCTTTACGCAGCATGTAGTCTCCATATTGAAGCTGATTTTTTATTCATGTTTACCCCAGCCATGGTTCCACACGCACCTGCCTGCTTAGCTTTTATTTCGCCACGAGGTGTGCGAGCGTCCCATCTCTGACGAATGTTTCGACCATGTCTTTTACGTCTATGCATTCTTCAGTGTTGTGGCCTTTTGTTCTGTGATAGTCACAGTACTTGCTCCGATCAGCATCATGACGATGTCGGATTACTGGAGGCTTTGGCCATGGGAGCTCTTCAGTAGCAAATATGTCAGTGACGCTTTTGGTAAGTGGCGTCCATCTGGAGTTCCGGTGCAGCTTTACATTATCCCTTTCACCCAATCGGTGCTGTAAGCCGGATGAGGTGTCAAAGTTTACCCTTGACTGCCAAATGCCTTGCTTCCGTTTTTTGTTCAATCGGGCGGTGAGGACGTTGTCCTCTCTCGTCCTCTGGGTGTAAAGGTTTGTGCTCTGCGGAAGGTCTCTACCCAGTTGCTTCTCCGTTTCCGCATAGCGTTTGGCTGCTGTCATGATGCCATCCCATGTGGATGGCATTCCATCTTTACCCGTTAGGGTGCGGATAAGCTCTGGGTCCTGCGCGCCCTGGATGAAGGCTGCGCGAACAAGATCCTCGCTGATATTGCCCAAACTTAACTTCTTTGAGTTGAAGCGAGTGATGAAGTTTGGCAGAGATTCATCTTCTTCCCGTATGCATTTGAGGATTGACCATTGCTCCTCGGTATACTTTCGCTGCTGGCTGAAGTGTTGGCTAAACTTCTGCTGGAAGTCTGCCCAGTCGTAAATGTGGTTAACCGGTAAACGATCAAACCAAACCCTAGCAGCCCCCACCAGCGTCATTTGAAACATGTAACACCACGTGGGTTCCGTCCAGTTGCTGACGGTTGCCCCTGCTATGAACCTGTTCAAATGGTCGTCTGGGTCGGACATACCATCATAAGTGCCTATGTTGGGCATTTGTTTGGCACTTTTTGGGGCAATTGCTTCCGCAATGTCCCTTGCAAATTTGGACGTTCCCGCATTTGCAACGTTCGGTCTGAACGTTTTGGAGAAGTCTCGTGAACTTCCACCTGTGCTTTTTGGTTTGAAGGCTTGTCCAAAATGCCTTCTCGGTTGGGAGTCCGTTTCCTTACGCTTCCCTTTTGCCCTATGGCGAGGGTTCGCGTCGGAGTCGGATTCCTCCGAGTCATTGTCCAAGTATTCTTCGAATTCGTCGGCCTGTTGGACGGAACGCAAGCGTTCGTCCAACTCAGCTTGGAATTCCTTTTGTCGTGCCTCCGCCCATGCCTTAACTTCATCGAGAGTTTGTCGGGGGAGTCTTGTTCGTTTTTTAAACTGGGTATCGGTGAATCCCAGTGGGCGATTATTTACTGCACTTGCCCCAGCTTGGGTAACTGGGGTAGTGTTCGTAAAATTTACTTCACTTGCCCCGGCTTGGGTAACCGGGGTAGTGTTTGTAAAAACTGTGTTGCCTGTATTCCCTCCAGTAGCTGGGGTTGTGGTTACCGGAGTTTCTTTAACCATCTTTCTAGAAGTTTGAAAAAACTGGAGAAAAATGAAGTTCTAGCTTTATGCACGGATGGCGCCAATGAAGAAACACTAACCAGACCCCGGGCAGATTACTGGTAACCTGGGGGTTGGAGAGCTGTTTCCCACGAGGGGTTGGACCCTTGGAAGATGGTTCTTCTGATAACCTGCAAAACAGACACCGTGAGCTCGTCACTGAGAAGGGGGGGGTTCCTCCTTGTGACCACCCTCCGGCGTGAGAATCAGACTAGATTGCTCTTTAAATATAAAAGTATATTAAGAGATTGCTAGAGCAGATATCAGGTATATATGATGAGATAAGATAATGTCCTCCGATATGATCATACCATTGGGGTATTTATAGCCGAAGGTAGGTTTCCAAGGGGTTTAGCCGGCCCAACACGCTACCAACTGTAACCTATGCACGTGCCCTGCCTGTGAGTGGTGGATAGGTAGCGGCTGACACAGAGCAGGCGTGTCGTGCACTCTTCCTCTTCTGCCAACTACAGGCTAGGCACGTGGTATGGCAGGAGTTGGTGGGTAGGCGGCGGCTATTGGTCACAGTGCTGTGGCGTGCTGTCTGCCATGCTGCTGTCAGTGAGCTGTCGCATTCTTGGTCAGATCTTTTGTCTGTACCTCGTCAGGTATCACACAAAAGATCCTCCATCATACGGACTGGCTCATTTAGGCGGGAGTTTTCCCCCTCCCGCCTTTGCTCATTCCTTCAGGTGACACTGGGGAGAGTTAAGTGCCTTGTGCGTGTAGCCATGCTGCGCGGGTGGCCTTCCCTAATGGCTTGTATCCGAGGCTGCGGGGACAGGCGGAGTCCTTCACCATTGGGAGGCATTTCCTGCGGGACCAGCTTGCGTACTGCGCGTAAGGACGTTACGTCTCTGAGCATGGTTGGTCCTGCGGATCCAGTTGGTCTCTGCGCAGACGTCCCTGTTTAAGGTGAGTCTTGCGGGTCCAACTGGGCTCTGCTGGGACCTACCTCTTCACACCTGCTATCCCACCTTCAAATTAAAGACAGAAACTTTTAAATAGATCTGCCTTTAACGAGGACTAACATAGGTACAATGGCCAACTAAGTAACTTCTATAGTATGGCTCAATGGTGGGTCAAAATGTATTTTACTAAATTGTACAAAGGCCCAACCATATTTTTCCTTCATTGGTATTCTATAAGTGCTAAATAAAGAATGCATGCAAACAGATGTTATACTTGATATACCTACACAGACAGCTACGAGTGTTCTCTCCCTGAAAACACATAAACAACATACAAATATTCATATCTTCGTAACCCTCTATTGCATCTTCGGCCCATTTAATATAAATGGATCAATTCAGACTGTGTTTAATCACTAACAAATCAAATAAGGTAAAATATAAGACTTTAGCTAAAAGAAAATGGGTCAAGTGACAAACGAGTCGAAGGTCGCCCAAAGTGTAATTTTAATGCATAAAACCTCCTAAAAGATTATATTAAAAAAATATTAGATTACTACTGAAAACTTGAAATGTTATACATTCTGCTCTCATATTTAAGCATTCAACAAACTTAACTGTTCAGCAAATAGTGTTCCGGGTAAACCCAAACTGATTCATTTCAACACGTACATAGTATTACCTTTTCGGACCAGTTGGTTGTTGCCCAACCATCCCGACTTACTCATTTTGACACCTTTTCTTTACATGATATAATTAACATTCGTATCACATAGGTACATTTGGCCAAATAAAACAGTCATTACCTGCCATGCAAACCAAGAGGTAGGTGGAAGCCCCAACGCTTGATCATTGTAAACCGCTTTGCATGCCAAACATGTGTTCTAAGCCTCTTTGTCCCATCACCAGAAATGCAAAACCCACTTTCAAGATTCTTGTTAAGCTCTTTTTTACGCCTAATGTGACGAGGGAGAGCCTTGTTAACAATTTTCTCTAAATTTCCATCACTTTTTGTTTGGTTCAAAGATCCCATTTTTTGCTTTTTTCTAAATCTAGTTTTAGAGCCCCGGTTGTCAAAGCCAGTAGTTCTTCTCCTCTTATTTCTCTGAGATTTAAAATCGTTGTTCAGCCGGCTGGCAATTGTTGAGTAGAGAGAATCAAGTTCAGGAGCTCGTGATTCGGCAAATTTCTGCACAAGAAGCTCGCTTGGTGGTATTGCATGGGATTTGAGCTGTTTGCTTCCATCAGTAGCCATTGTTGTCAGAAGACAGTAACCTATAGTCAGATGAAACAAAAGAATTTTGTTAACGAACTATTAAGAGAACTTTTAGATTGAGTTACAACAGTTGACGATCCTGAATGTCAATATCTTATTTCTTGTTTAATTTTTTATCTTACAAATGAAGCATTTCTTCGTCAAACATGGTACTAAAACAAGAACTCAATAAGCACATAATAAATTCCTAGGATCGCCGATTGATTAATCAACTACATAGATACCGAGTTCTACTTTTTTCTTTCCAAATTCCAATGAGGTGATTATGTGATCAGTGATACCCATACTAATGCCAGTCCATTAACGTTCCCATAGATTATGTTTAGTAACAAGCTCTAACAGAGTTTGGTAACGAATTCAACACCACCATTTTTCAATTTGTAACTTTGCCTTGAATGTCAAGTAATTATTATCATTCCTAAAGAATTTTAACACCAATATTGAAAGTCAAATCATAACACTGGTTTCTAATCATTCTAACTGCACACTAAACTTTCTACCAACATACAATTCTACTTTTTTTTAAGCTCTTTACGAACTCCAAGATCGGGGTTGACAAGGAAGAAAATGGCTAATCTACGTTGGCAATCACAATACAATAAAAAACGTAACAGAGACCGGAACATAAACGAATCAAACTGGAAACATAGATCAAAAGAGGACATTAAAAAAAAAAAAAAAGTTAACAACTTTACTTAAAAATTCATGATAAATATATATAAATTACTAAATTAGAAGCTTGTAACATGGCGTTAGTAATTCTATGTTTGGTTCACAGATACACGTTTAACAAATAGTGATAGAACAAGTAACCAAATCACATAATTAACCTAACTAGAGACTAAATAAGCTAAGCATAATGAGAATAGTAAAAAGTTAGGTTTAATATAGAAGAATTCATGGATGCCGTTTTCTTAAAAACCATCTTTTTACTTCAACAATACATCTTCACAAATATCCACATCATCACTTACTTTTAAATTTATTTTAAATAAGTATTTCACAATACTATATAATATTTATTTTTTATAATTTTTATTTAAATAAATAGCAATCTGATAAAATTTTAAAAAAAAGTAGATTAACTAAAATATAACAAATAGATAAACATAAAAAATTACATAATTTAAAATGCCAATTAATAAATCGATAATAAAATCGTTAAAAATAAATAATAAAATCAAATTAAGCGTTGTAAAATCGATAATAAAATCTTTAAAAATCTAGCCGTTAAAAATTTAACCGTTAACTAGTCGTTACGTAAAAATTACACAAACAAAAAGACATGATTTTTGAAATAAATATAACAAATATGTATATATATAATATTTTAATTATTTTATAAATATAAATATGGGTATATATATATGTGTGTGTGTGTGAGTGGAACGAAAGATGTGATGTTTGGGGCCCACAATGGTTGGTTTTTGTTGGTTTAGAAAACAAAACCTCAAACCTTGGTTTTTTTGTTTGAACCAATCACTCCAATGGTTTAGATAGTTTTTGGCTTGGTTTGAACCTAGAAAAAGTAACCATTAGAGATGGTCTTATAAACTAATGGGCTGTTTGGTACATTAGATGCTGAATCAATAAATACTGTTTGGTTGGTCAACAACTTTAAGGATGACTATTTTGCCCATCTCTACCAAAGTCAAAAACTTACCACCAATAAACCATTTTTCCTTTACCCTTTATTGCAGCCGGCATGAAACTTATAGTAAATAATAAAAATCAGAAACATAATAAGTTTATCCAAACCAATTAACTGATTATCAGAAACGTGATACATTGATATGTTTATCCAACCAAAATAACCCATAAATCTACAAATCAAATTTTGCCATGTAGAGTTGATTTTTGGGAGATAAATGACTCAAGTATAACATACCTTAAGTTAAGGAGAAAGAGTCGATTAGAGGACGACGGCAGTTATACGGCGGAGGCGGTTGTGCGACGGTGGTGAAGCAAGTTTTTGATTGTAGGGTGAAGGGTATTCTATTCTATTCTATTCTATTCTAACAACCTTAAAAACTCTTTTTCTTTTTAGTTTTCATTTATTTAATATACATTTTCTTAAAATATTAGGCCTTGTAATACATTTTTTACTTATAATTCAGTCATTTTTTACGTAATTTAGTACGTTAGTGTAGTTTAATATCAAAAAGGGTTTCGCCTCAAATTCGTATGTTTCTTTTACGTACTTAGGTTATGTTGGTGTTCTTCTTTTTTTCGTGTTTTGTTTCGTCTTTTACACTTTTTATGGGGTTAATAGTCTTCGTAACTTTATATGTTTCTTTTTTTTGCTTAGTCACGTCAACGTTACCGTCTCGACCGTATAAGGTCTGCTTCCCTCCAATTTGGTCTGCAAGGTAAATGTTTGGAAATTACTGGGGTAACGTTTCCGTTTGGTCTATGTTTCAACGTAAATTTTGTTTGGAAACGAGTCTGTCAAACATAATGCGTTTTTATGGACGATATAATTTTAAGTTAGTTTACGTTTTGATGCCGCCGCAACGCGCGACGAGTAGTATGTGTCTTATGAAGCATTCAGCTACATTTTAGGGCTGGATCATTCATATGTGTGCTGAACCATTTGGAGCCAAGCATCCATGTGTCTGACCGAATCATACCTTCATTCATATATAAACAAACAGGGCCTAATAAGTCTGTAACGGTAGCTCCTCATTAAGATTAAGTAAAGGTTCTAGTGGCGCCCGAGAACGACAACAACATTGGAGGCAGGCGTTTGTTGTGGCATCCGGTTTCACATTCGTATTTTCAAACACGAAACGGAGGGGTGTAAGATAGGGCCTATGTATTTTCTAAATATATTAAATAAATAACTTCACTCCATTGATGTTACTTTAAATAGTACGTTAGTCATATTTTGTATCATGTATATATATACACACTGCGTGATGCGGCGAGATTTTATAGGTTTAACTAGTGTAAGGACTCTACGTATGCAACATTTTTTTTGCCATTTGACACAAGCAAAGTAATAATCTGTTAATAGTTAAAAATTATCAACTTTAAATATAACATGAACAAAACAGAAGTTGCGATATAACTCATAACAAAATGTAAGTTGCAATCCGACCTACTACTAACAAAATGTAGTGTGCACTGTGCAATCTTCAATATAATTGAACAATGAGTATATACATGTAAGACGCGAGAGACACCAATAAAACTTGTTTTCGATGAGCTCGAGCATAAACAGTAGGAATTTACTTAACAAAACAAGAATCACTCCACACCAAGGAAATGGCACGATATATATACCTAACTTCAGTGTACTCTACTAAGAGAGGATAAAAATACAAAAATCATATGAAAACTGAGAATAAATAGAAAAATCATATAAGGCCAAATTGAGATTAAGCCATAAGGATAAGGCTAGAGGTGGCAAATGGGTTTGGTTGGGTCGAACGAGTCATGGGTTGAAATGAGTCATGGGTCAAAACGAGTATGAGTCAAAATGAGTTTGGGTCAAAACGAGTCAATTAAAAAAAGGTTGTTTTGGTTTGGGTCAAAATAGGTTAGGGTCAAACCGGTTTTTTTTTTTTTTTTTTTTTTTTTTTTTTTTTTTTTTGTGAACGAGAATAACGGCGGAAACATTTTAGTTTTTTTAGATTTTTTTTTTTTTACTTATATTCTAAATTATGGTTTTTTAATTATTTTTTTTGTGGGGTTTTCTATTAAGATTAAAAACTCTCAAAAAAATATTCAAAAATAATAATAAAAAAATTATAACTCAAAATATAAATCATAAACAAAAAAGTAAAAACACTAAAATGTTTCATACGTTGTCCTCGTTCCATAAAAAAAATTATCTAGAATCGAACCGAAACCGAAAGAATCGACGAAAATGACATAAAGAAACAAAAAGCCAAAACCAGACCACATCAATCGAAATCGAAAAAATCAATCAAAACGAAACTAAAAGAATTCAAACCGAACAAAAACAAAACTGAAAAAACGAACAAAAACGTGTCCGGAATCGACCAGAAAGAAACAAAAGAAACCAAAACCCAACACGTCACGGGTGAAAACTCGTGTTGACTTGAAACCTGAACCGAACCCGTTCCGATCTGAAAACCGTTTCGTGCCAAAACCTGTCTTGTACGAAAACCCGTTCCGAAACCTGTCACATTCCTTAGGACACTAACCCACATCGACCCATTTCTTTGAACTTATCGACCCATTTTGACCCGAAAATAAAAGGATGGAATTTCAAATGACTCATCTTGACCCATTTATTTAAAACCTTTTACCCAAACCAACTTATTTAACTTTTAAAATAACTCAAATTGACTCATTTAAAAGGGTTTGAGTCAAGATTGTCACCCCTAGCTAAGGCCAATATTTATGGCTTATACGGAAGAAAAGCCTAACAAAAAAATAGGAGGGGGGGGGGGGGGATGCCAAATTCCACATACCCATTCTTTGTACTATCAATAGGATCAATTGAGTTTTTGAACTAAAATAGGAGCAATACCCATCTTAACCAAACCTTAGAATCAAAGAATTAGTAGATCTATTCTCACTCCGTCTCGAAGAGTAACTAGGATCAATAGGGGCGTAAAAAGGGGGATCCTATCAACTTGATGTAGATGAAAAAGAACCCCCCCCCCCCCCACCCCCTCCTTAGAACCACCGGAATCGCTAGTAATCGTTGGTCAGCCTTGATCCTCTTCCCCAGGGATCCCCGATAAGGGAACTTTAGGAGAACCGCACGACTTGGGGAGGGATTTTTATTTATTTAACAAATAAATAAATCTACTCCATCCGACTAGTTCCAGAACTGCCATGAAACGACGTATTAAATTGATCACTATGGAATAGGATATACATCACATATCTTTGGGGGGGTGTCTTTATGTGGAAAAAAAAGTCTAGCCAAAAGAGAAAAAGGTGAACAAAACGAATAAGAATATCAAGTCTAGGTACATGTATCTTTTAATCAAGAAGAGACGAGATAAACCACCACTTTTACCATGTTTCAATGTCCCATCATGCAAACAATTCATAAAGATCATCATCTGAAAACATATCTATCAGACTCATGATATTAATGTTACATATCTTAAAAAAGATTTCGAATCACTTGACCGAAGCTCATAGTCTATGTCTAACCTACTTGACCATGATGCTCATAGCCTATTCTGGCCACTGCTTTTTGAGATGATCCAACAACGTCCTCTTTTCGCGAGAAAACTTAGTTAAAATGGACCAAACTTCAATACTTGTTGAAAGCAACAACTTACTAATATTTCTATAAACATTGAAATTTATACAATTTTGGTATAGTCAAAAGACAACCTTTTAGAGTTGTAGACAATTGAGTGGGGGCTTTAGCGGTAAAATTATTCTCTCTTATCACGCCATGTGACGCTAACTAAACATGTTAAAAAAATTGTTCACTCGCGCCCCCCTCACTTGAGGGTGTTGTAGGGCTTTAGCCACTAACGCCCCCATCTCACCCTCATTTCTCTTGCTTACTCCCGCTAACTCACTCACTTGTCCCCTTAGCGCCCCCACCGCGCCCCCCTCACTTGAGCGTGTTGTAGTGTTCTCCACTAATGTGGCTCGCGCCCTCCATTTAACGCCCCATCCACCCTCCCACAACACTCAGTCTTATCTACATAATATCAATAATTCGGAAAAAGTTTATATCATTAAGTTATGAAGTGACAAACAACTCTTTTATCAAAATAGGAAAAGCTTCATGGATCACTATGCAAGGTTTACGGAAGCCTCTTTAATTAAAAATGTACCCGTGAACCATCATGGTTGGTGGGTTTGAAGTGTCAAAACTTATCAATATTTAATTTGTATTATAAACCACTCGAATGTCAGCTTTAATTTGTATTCACTCTTGCATATTATAATTCTGCATGATGAGTTTCTTTATATAACAACCTCATTTTCAAACTAAAAAGCATAATACCTATATCATTCGGTCATTCACGTGTGCGCAACTCACCTTCAACCTGACACTCAATAACGTTTGCGGTGTAAGAATAAATATATACGTAATTATATATAGTGTATATGTTTATTAAATGTGCCCTTATAATCATTTATATAATACGATCAATTACTAATATACCCTAAGGGTAAATCCTTACCCTCAGTGACTTCTAATGGGTTTCCCCTGGGTGAACTTATCAGGTACACAATCTCTATCATCTAATCGGTTCTTCCCTAACATACACGTAAGAATCTGTCAACATGTGGTATCACGAGTAATGTTGATAAAAATCGGATTTTACGTGTTTTTTTCCCTTATTTTGGAATGAAAACTGGAAAAATCGCATATGTTTTGTCTAAAAACCTGAAAAACGATCATGGATTTCGTCTTATTTACCCACGAAATTCGTTTTAAATCAGACTAATGGTTGTTTTTGAATGAAATCTGAACATAACCGCAGGTTTGGGTTTTTATGTTCTTCGTGTTCTTGAAGTTTTTCTGCAAATCAACCCTTATTTTGGTTGAAAATCTACATGAAAACGTGTTTTTCATGATTTACAAAGTAAACCCTAACCTAAAATTGGAAACAAATCTTAAAAATCCCTAAAAGTTTGGATCTTTACTCAAAAATCGGATATGACTTGTTCTACAAGTTTTTGCGAGATAGTTATGTCTCACGAAATAACATTATTTCGCATCCTTTATAACATGCGATATAGCCTTATCTCGCATGAAGGTTATCTCGCATGAACCTTATCTCGCATCAGTTATGATGCGGTATAGCCTTATCTCGCATGATGTTATCTCGCATCAATTAAGATGCGAGATAACCTTATCTCGCATGCAGTTATCTCGCAAAT
This sequence comes from Bidens hawaiensis, assembly GCF_021521415.1. NCBI lineage: Eukaryota > Viridiplantae > Streptophyta > Magnoliopsida > Asterales > Asteraceae > Bidens > Bidens hawaiensis. Next base: position 57,774 of record NW_027505296.1, on the reverse strand, counting down.
TTCAGTTTACATACTGTTATATAGGTGTCGAAATGCCTCTCAAAAAATGTTATTTATTTAAAAGGTAGACAGTCGAAAGTCCAAGTCGTCTCCACGAGGAACTTGTGGTCAAACTAGCCTAATGTCACTATTCTATTGCTAAAAACTATTTTGTCACTTTAACGTTTGGTTGATTTGAAAACGAAAGTAAATTAATTGATTTGGAAAACGGTTTGATTAATTAAGAATGAATGAATCGCTCCCAAAGTTTCAGATTATATCACCTAAACATATCTCACACGTCGCATTCGGAAGTTACATAGACATAACTCGTTAATTAAGACTTATGTTTATAACCTAGACCGAGTCATTTAACAGTTTAGCGTAATGATGACGACCATCAAATACAACTACCTATCAAACACTTAGAACTAAAGTCACTAATACTTTTACTTATATTAATTAGTTGCAACTTGATTACTACGTGTTAACATCAAAAGATAACAAGTCTATGATCGACTAACGCGTGTAAAACAAGAGTAGACAACTAACAATCATAAAACTCAGTTTAAAAGCATAAGAATTAACAACCATTGAGATTTAACAAAGTACTAACACATAGACATATTAGAAATTCATTAAAAACCAAAACCGACGATTACAACGTGTTCGATATGCAAAGTTCTACAACCCTACACCATGGAAACAATCAAAAAGGGTTTAGCTGCTCATACCTAAGCTTGAAAACCTTCAGTATTCGTTAATTATCGTCTGTGTACGAGTTAGGGTTGTTATGGATACAAAACATGGCTTAAATACAAATTAAACACAAAAAGCCCGTAACCCAACTCTTCGCGTGGCGCGAAGGGTCAGCCTGCTCCCTCACGTGTCGCGAAGTGTCAAAGTCAAACCAAGTCAACACTTTTACCCTTCGCGTGGCGCGAAGGGCTTCTCTGTCTCCTCGCGTGGCGCGAAGGGTCCACCCACGGTTGGACCGTAGCCTACGTTTGTACGCTTCCTGTATTTTCACCCCGTAACCAGCCGTCGACCTTCCGTAACCTATGCACCTTCGCGTGGAGCGAGGTGTAAGGCTTACCCCTCACGTAGCGCGAAGGGTAAGATGTCTGATTTTCTTCGTTTTGCTTCCGTCTTTGACCGGATACTTAAACATGCTCAATTTCTTGTATTTTAAGCCCTGTTTTCTGCATTTATAACAAACCATCAATGTAGTAATTCCTCTAAGTTAAAGTACAATAAAGTAATCTAAATGTACACGTTTTGATACAATTTAGATCGAACTTTCAGAGTCCGATCACACCCCACACTTACCCTTTGCTTGTCCCTAAGCAAAGCCTAATACAAAACAATCAAACTAAATCCCAAACAATCACCATGAAACTCATTTTCGTTAAAACTCAGATTACCGAACATAAACACAAAAATCTTTCTAAGCTTTATACGGTCTATAGGAGTGTGACAACCCAACAAGCCTCAAGTTTTATTAAAACTAGGGATACTTTTCAAGATTTATCTCACAAACTAAGTCCTCATCATTCATGACTTGCATCCCTCACAATAAGTTCACACAATTCTCTAGGCTTATTTCTGGACCAGCAAAAGATGTGCCAGTTATTTTTGAGTGGTACTCTCAAACCTAGTCTACTGCACTGCAATCATAGGCTTGTAAATGAATCAAACCTCCACCCAATTGCTTTAACTAACACACAAATCAAAGGGCTTTTCTAAGTGTTTGGAACCGGTTTAACAATTTTACATCTAACAAACTAACACATATATACATTCACCATCTATCACACCGGGAAATCTTAACAGTTCCCGCTTATTTCACTATTTCTAATTAAAACAAACATAACATAAACATAAACTACAACCACGAGGCAATTTTTCTATCCTCGGTCTTTCATTCATTTTTTTATATAACATCATACAAACAGAAATAAACTCACAATTCAAACAAATAACAAAATCTAACTTAAAGCGGATCAATGGTCTTCAAATCCTAATGCCTTATCATTTCTGTGTGCTAATCTAGCCTAGAGTCTCGGAATGTATATCAAGGACAAGTTCTAACGCAAGTACAATAACTGATATCACACACAAAATATGAGAATCAAATGTATCTATACTAAGCGGTTTCCTCGCCAAAACAAATGAATGGATAAAGGTTAACGATACAAGCCATGAACAACTCGAAACCTATCCTGTTTAATTTTTCTCTATTCTAAGCATCCCATATCATTTGAAATATGTAAAAGTGGCTTGTCGATAAACTAATCTCGATACTTAGAAGTGATCCCCATGTTTAAGCCCCACAATTCAATTTTTGTTCTCATTCAAAAACTTTGGACTTACATAACTTGGAATCATTTGATGTGTATGCATTTAGCTTAAAAACATTTGTTATTTTAAAAACATGGACAAGGGTAAAAAAAATGTTTTTTTTAGATATACATAAAATATACCTAACAGTACCCACACACACACACTTGAACACTGCATTGTCCCCAATGTAGGAAAAGATTAAAACTATAATTAACAATACATAAAACAAAGATAGTAAGAAACAAACTCGCTTGACAAAAATTGTTTCAATCCTGCATGTCCTCATCCTTTCGCGTGTCTCCAACCATCCAAGCTTTTACAAAGTTATACAAAATTAAACATCACAAAAGTTAAAGCACACATACTATTATACATACCATTAAGTTCCTAAGCATTACCTGTTTAAAGTACATGATATCACAGCAGAATAAAATTAAAGTATTAATACAACTAAATCGAAATCAAATTCAAATGTTCAACAAACAAACACACAATTACATGCTACCCAGCATGATCACTCGTCACCATCGCCTCCCTGCTGATATCCACTGCCACTGCCACTGCCACTGCCACTGCCTCCAGCTCCATACAGGTCATAGCCAGCTCCCTGTCCACCGCCCGTACCATAGGCATTCATGAACCAATCAGGAACAGGTATATGCTGTTCAGTCATAATATGACGAATGGCACGGTCCGACCGATCAAGCTGTCCTCGGAGATCCGTAAAACCTGCATTGTACCTGTTCTTGTTCTCGATATGAAAATATTCCATGCGATCCATGATTGAATCCAGGGTATAAGGAGGAGGTGGTGCTGGTCGCACTGGGTATGCTGGATGAGGTCGCTCATAACTCGGTGGCACAAACCGCTGTCTCCTAGGGGGTACCCCTGAATGCATAATCTCATCAACCTGAGAACCAACCGGTGGTGGAGCCTGAGGGCCATGTCTAGTGGCGTCAAAACCTATTCCTGTACCCCATAAAACAATTCCTGCCAACTGCAAATCATCTACCGCATGTGTTCCAGTAGCGGGACCAAGGGTTAAAAACTGTTCAGGATACTTGTCTAGCACATCTAAATTCCTAGCAATCCGAGTGATATATGGGCCCATATCCAACCCGGCTGTCTTACCACCCCTACGCGGCCTAGCCATCGAATGCACAAATACCATGGCCAAATTCAACTCAACCCCATTCACAATCCCATACAAACAGAACTGATCCAAATCATTACACTCATCTATTCCTGACTTCCTACCTATAATCGTACAGGCTAGGATCTTATGGATATATCGATACAAAGTGTCACGAATAGATGACTCAGTAGGGGACAAACTATATGACCCATCAGCAATGGTCAACCAAAAATCCCTCAAATCTGTCGGGGTCAACTCACCATACCTAGGACCATTCTCCCAACCCTTCAAACTGTTCTTAAACCAGTCACTCTCTATATCAGCAGGAGTGTAAAAATCTAACAGCACTCCTAGCTGTGGGACACTCACCTCAAAAATGGTCCTACCTAGCGAGAATGAAACCACATTGGCCTCACCATAAGCATCCTTTCGATGCATGAAAGTACACAAGAACTCAACAACCAACTCCGCATACTGAGGCTCATAGCATTGAATAACATTTATCCAACGCTCCCCTAACAATTGTCTAAACCTATTTTCCAGTCCAACCCCCCTTAACAAATCCCAATTAACCGTACGAGCCTGAAGTAAGGATGTTCTTACCAACTTTTGACACATATACGCTTCCTCACTTCCAGGCTCAAAACTGAGTAAGAGTAAGGGATGCTCAGCTAGTATCCGGTGCTCTACCGGAATTGGTACAGGGAGCTGGACTATTGGCAAAACTTCCGGCCTCCTATAGTTGATCACCCTAGCATGGGCAGCTGCAGCAGCGGCTGTCTGTCGGGTACGCCTCCGTTTGCCCACATTGGCTGGATTATGTTCGGCCATCTACACATATATACAAAAATTTACAAATGTTAATGATGTATAATAACAATAAATCTTCACATATCCACCCGGATACAACCATCTCAAGGCCCCCACACTTGAGTTGAAAAATCTCATTTGCAACATGTTTTCATATTCTCATCAACTTTCCACCATAAAACATGTGACTAAATAAACATCCTTCAAAGTACCCATTTGACCCGACTTTGAATCCATTAAGAGTAACACCTACATTATACTCTAATCTCAAAGTTATATTTACACACACAAAAAAGGATTTTAATTAAAACTTACAATTAAATACATGTTTTTGAGATCTTTCAATTCTTGAAATCAAGAGCAAGAAGAAATGGCCTAACATGAACAAGAAGATCATGTCAAGTAAGCCTAGGATTGACTGCCTGAAAAAACATACAAGGTGCCACTAGCTATCCAACAACTTGAGGTGTTATGAGGCAAGTCATCCTTGGCTACCAAACATGAACTCTTCTATTCATGTAAGAACCTCTCTTCGAGTTATGTTATCTGCTTTGATGTGAACAAGTATGAGTAAACGGCCTATTTATAGCCTATATAACACATGGAATATAGCTCCAAATCTAGCTAGTTTCCAACTTTCTACCACTATCAGCATCTTATAGAGAATATATCATATGGACCTAATTCTTTATGGAGTATAAAGAAAAGAGGAGGAAACACTGAGTAAAAAGAATACCATTCTTCAGTCAATGGCTCAAAATCTAGCATCGGAGTTGACTTAGGCTATTTGCTGTCTCCTTGAAAGATTTGATGAAATATTCTGTAGGGTTTCCATTTAGTTATACCCCAGAAGAATCATTGTAACGATGGCTTAAGGTCCTGATCCTGATCGACGAATACTTTCTTTGGTCATACCTATTGTAGTCATTTCTCATAGTTTGTTACTCGTTTAACTCCAAATGCTTACATGAAACTCGATGAATGTATTTGGAATCACAAGCACTCAATCCATTTTACTTGTCTTTTAGTACATGATATGCAGCATGGCACTCATGCCTATCCAACCTCCATAACACCACCCTTTCCACAGCCTTCGACGTCTAGTATGAACTCCTCCTCTACACTCAACTCTCTTCAATCGTACCCACTTGCTGCCACCACCCTGAAAACACACAGCGACGACAACGGAAAACGGGATAGTCTCTGTGTTTGTGTTAATGTGTGTGTCAACGTGTGTTTAGGTGTGCATGCCAGAAAATGGAAAACGGGAAATTGTGGTTGATTAACTCACTGGCTATGGCAGGGTGGTTCTCGCCGGAGATTGGTGGGGTGCTCATGATTGGGAACAAGGTTTTTATTAAAAAAAAAAGGATGAGACCATAATTTGTTTTCATATAAAAGAGGGTATTTTGGTCATTTAATAAAAAGTTAACGTTCATCTATAGTACGTAAGGACTTCCCGAGTGCAAATTCACATACCATAAGAACCATACGAGATATTTGGGGACAATCGTGATTTTCGGGCAAAGTACAGCAACCAGCCGGCCGTGCGCTTAACTCTATATATATGCTAGAGGTTCATTTTGGTTATTTAATCAACACCAGGGGCGGATATATGCTATGACGAGAGGTAACGTCCGTTACCCCTCAACGACGCATTGTAAAAAAGTTATTTTTTTTTACTTTTTTTGGTATTTCGTTACCCCTGGAAAGTTTTTATATTACCTCTAAAATTATTTTAGAACACTTATCCAAATAAATTGGGCTTTTCTTGAAAGCTTAACCTTAATTTTGTGATCAAAAGCCCACTAACTAAAAATTTAAAATTATAAACTAAACTATACCCACTAATTAATCCATTAACCTAATGTTTCAACTTTCATTAATACTTAGAGCCTTGTGACCAAATGATCTCTTGGCCTAGTGGTTGATGGTGAGAAACTTTGCTTCTTTTGGAGGTTTCGGTTTCAAACTTAGGCAACGACGTTTAATACTAACATACTAAATACTAACCCGGTTAGCGTCATTCACTAGTACAAATTTGTATTTTAAGACGCGGTGAAATTGATTTATAGACGGGGTTTAAAACCGCGTCTTAAAATACAGCGTCCAATAGTCAAAAATTCTTTAGACGCGGGTTTATTAAATTATTTTTATTTATTTATATCTGATCTTCAGACGCGGTTTTATAATATTATAACCGTAAGCCGTTAAAAAAAACTTGTGGCCTTAAATGCTTGAACGGTTAAAGAAAAATTAAACATCGACATTCAACATATTAGTGGACCTAGTGTGGTGCCAGCGGGTCGGTTGACACACAGATTATTTTTTCTTTTATTATATATATGGTACATTTTGGAGCGACCACATAAAATTTTGAGACGGAACCCATAAAATTAAAATAATTTAACTCAATAACTTTTATGCAAATCTTTTTGGAGCAACCCACATAAAATTTTTGAGACGGAACCCGACTCTAAAGAAATTTTTTTAGGATTACAGATTTTATAAACTAAAATAATTTAAATGAAATCTTATAAATCTGTTAAATAAAATCTTTAACTCAATAACTTTTATGTAAAATAGGTCCAAGTAACACATAAACTCATTTAAAACTTTTAAACCTGATTAATTATTAGAAAACAATTAGCGACACACATTGAGGCTGAAAATAATACACGACATGAGGCGAAAAATAAGAAATGTGAATCACAAAAACACATTTTTAAACCTATGAATGTGCATTGCTACTTGTTTAAGTACCTATTTGAGAGTCATAAAAATACATTTTTAATAACGAACATCGTATTATTATTGTTCAGTTTTAGTTTTGTTTGTTTTTATTGTTTTTATTATGTGACCTGACCCAGTCCAAAAAGTTAATATTCAACTATATGCTAATCAATCAACCCCCAAAAAATTTCAACACTCATGAAAAGCCTTGGGTCCGCCAATTACTCAACAACAGTGACACGACAGCATCGGCATTAAATTCGTGATCAATAGGAGTGTGGTCAATGAATTTCAAATAGATTTTGAAGAGAAAATTTCCATCAAATTTCTTTTAATAAGAAAATCACGAATTTTCACCTACTCATGCAATTTATTTATGTTCATATATATATTTGACATAGTGCATCATTTTATTCAATAAATTATAACATGTTATTTTCTTCTTAAAATTGTCTCATATATATTTTCGCTTATGTATCGCATGATACTTGACGGATTGCTATACCGTCCTATATATGTTATTATGGTACCTACTTAAAAGGGTTTCATGACTAATCGAAATTTCATAAATTGCTGATAAATATATACAACCATATTAATTTCTAGTAAATTTTAAGGTGTAGAAACACATTACATGCATCCATTATATAGTGAATTCTAACGACCAACCCTGGGATTACCAAATAACATAGAGTTTTTCTGTTGACCAGGTCTAGTGGCTGACTGGTGATATAATTACTTGTGTTTTGAGATGTATTTGGTTGTTGTAAATGAAATGGGAAACCACATATATAGCTTAGTTTCTTGAAACATGATTTTAAGTTTCTTGAAATCATTGATAATTCATCGGCGTATCACCACTGGGAGTTACGACTTACGAGCAGTGTTGGTAAGGGATTATTCTTAATGTATCTTGAGACTTTATTCACCAAAAAACCAATGACTATGCTCAATTGAACTGTGGTGCAAATTTTCTGCTAGCTTGAGAAGATAGAAAGTTTACATTAATTCCCCAAAAAACTCTATGAGTTTATACACATACCCAGTAAGAACTCTCCAACAGAAAATTCACACACCTTACATAACATTGTCCCAACTCACACCCTCAAGCCCTTAACCACTTGATTAAAGACACAATATGTAAGATTTATTTGGAACCACATATTGAAATCCCCAAAACAAAGCCTAAACCAAGCCCTAAGCATATTCATATATAAAATAAAAATTATGCTATATAGTCTTGAATGTCCTACCGGCCAAGTCTTCAATTTCCCTGACTATATCCTGATTACGGTGTCCAAGGCTTGATGCAAAACTACTATCGAGCCGGGGGTCTCACCGGAAGCAGCCTCTCTATCCCTATGGGATAGAGGTAAGGCTGTCTACATCTTACCCTCCTCAGACCCTACCATAGCATTGCTATTGGTGGGATATACTGAGTACGATGATGATGATGATGATATCCTGATTACGGTTAAGTTTCATCTATGCTCATTGTTAACTTGGTCTCTTTTAAACCAACGTATGGTCTAGCCTGCAGAGAGAAATACATATGCTGAAATATATGTAACTTTTTTAGAGCTTTACCAAATACTAGACATCAAACAAGTAATTAAGTTATCAATTTCGATATTAAAGAAGCACCTAACAATAACTATTTGATAAGACCGGTGGCATTCACACTCCTAACCAAGCAAGGTGTGATTTTGTGGTAAACGAAACATGGGCAATTTGCCACCACTTTGAGTTGCAATGTACGAAGTCAGAAACGGCTACCAAACAATCTAGAAATTAAGCACTTTGTTTTCAATTTGCAACATTTTAATCATTTATGACATTTCTTCAGCTACGACTGCTATTGTATTTAAGAACACAAGGCCTAACATGTGAAAAAAGCGTTTTCCTATGTTGTTGTCGTTGGTGTTCTTTCCGATCTTTACGCATTTCACCGCTCCACTAGAAATTAAGTTAGACAATGCGTGACTGCCTAACAAGCCAAACAAGTTATTATTGATATATTAAGGCAAGCCATCTTGGATACCTAACAAGACTCTTCTCTTCATGTAATTCTCTTATCAATTGTATCTGCAATAATAGTCTGATAATAACGTCTATTTATAGAGACCCTTAGAGCATTCACCGTTGGTCTTTAAAATTCTGTCTCTGCTTTTCTTATATTATATACCCTTATCTTTATATTTTTTCTCTCTTCTACTCCCAACCACTTTACATAATTACAGTTTTTCCTTAAATTTACAGTTTTCTTAAAACATTTCTCTCTCCTCTACTCGTAACCACTCTCACAACTCCTTAAAAATATAAGGTTTTCACTCACAAACTTTTAATGAACCCACTGTGAATGCTCTTAGTCATTGGTCCTTGAAATTTCATAATGGCACCTTTGGCAGAATATATAGTCTATAAATGAAACCAAATCCATACACTCATAAGAAGAGATCGAACAGAACCAAATATGGAGTAAACGAATACTATACTTTAACAAGTGATCACAATCTTGTCAAGAAGAAATGGCCTAACATGAACAAGAAGATCATGTCAAGTAAGCCTAGGATTGACTGCCTGAAGAACCAAACAAGGTGCCACAAGCTATCCAACACCTTGAGGTGTGATGAGGCAAGTCATCCTTGGCTACTAAACATGAACGCTTCTCTTCATGTAAGAACTTCTCTTCAAGCTATGTTATCAGCTTTGACGTGATCAAGTATTAGTAACCTGCCTATTTATAGCCTATATATGTTCATTGTGTGACCAATGGAACTACATGATTCTTTTCCTTATCAATCTAGTTTCCAACTTTCTACCATTATTATCAGCATCTTAAAGAGAATATATCACATGGACCTAACTCTTTATGGCATATAAAGAAAAGAAGATGAAACACCGAGTAAAAGGAATACCATTTTTCAGTCAATGGCTCAAAATCTAGCATTGGAGTTGACTTAGGCTCTTTGATGTCTCCTTGAAAGATTTGATGAAATATACTGTAGGGTTTCCATTTAGTAAACTATACTCCAGAAGAATCATTGTGTCAATGGCTTATAAGGTCGACGAATACTTTCTTTTTGTCATACTTATTGCAGTCATTGCTCAAAGTTTGTTAATTATTAACTCCAAATGCTTACATGTATGCACATGAAACTCGATGAATGTATTTGGAATCACAAGCACTTAATCCATTTCACTTGTTTAACTTAATTTTAGTACATATGCAGCATGGCACTCATGCTTTGGAATAAAGTTGTCTGTACATTTCTTGATGCTTTTTTGGATTCCTACAAGTCACTGTACGTATTTGGTTTTCTTCATTGATTGATGCAAAAATGAAATGTTCATCATTTCTTTCGCCTTATTTTATTTGTAGGCAACTATTTCAGTAATTTGCTTTCATTAAAAGACAATGCAACATGAAGCAACAGGAATAACATTTTTATAAGTTGAGATATATGCGATAGGTTCATTTTAGTTATCTAATGAATAACCCTTTGTACCTTTGACTCATGATCCTGAAGATCATATTTTGCCTGGCTTTAATTGTATCCATGCCAACGTTTCTGCTAACACTTGTTATTGTCGTTCGTTCTTTAATTAATATATATATATGCTTCCTCCTTTTCATTCTATACATATGTTCATCCTCAATTTTTATTTCATGTAGTTTGAAGATTGCAATAGAAGGCATAATAAGGTCACCACTAATTAAACAACTTCAATATTCACATGGCAGTTAATTTAGTTGGCTCCTTTCCAAAGAGATATCTCTTCAAATGGAGTGTGATGGTACGCGCATGGGCAATGAATCTCAAATGGATCTCGGAGAGATTTCCTTCAATTTTCTTTGAACAAGAAAATCACAAGTTTTCACCGACTCACGCAATTTATTTGTGTTCTATAATAGCAACATATATTTGACATATATAGTGTAATTTCAAAACATTGGCATGCCTGTCTACGTATTATTGTATTCGATAAATAACATGTTATTTTCTTCTTGAAGAGTATTATCTTTTGTATTTTGTCTCGCATGATAGGCGACATAATTAATGCTATACCGTCCTGTGTTATTATGAAACCTACTTGAAAGGGTTTCATGACCATTCGAAATTTCGTAAGTTGTTCTATAACTACATACAACCATAGTTCTAGTAATTTTGAAGGTACACATAATTTGCATCCAATAAATAGTGAATTCTAACGACCAACTCCAGGATTAGCAAAAAACATAAAATTCTTCTATTCTATTGACCGGGTCTAGTGGCTGACTATAGTGATAAATTACTTATGTTTTGATATATATTTGGTTGGTGGTTGTAAATGTGATGGGAAAACACATAGATAGCTTAACTTTCTCTGTTCTTCCACATTGCTAAGTGTTAAATTGTTACATAATTCTGATTCATTTTTATAGTTTACTTTATATCTTTTATAAAAAGATATTTACTAATATCTTGTATTTGTATTTTTGTCTTATGAGTTGGGCTTGGACTATTACTGGACTTACCTAGTGGGCTGAAGAGAAGAGACCATTAAGATAATAGACCCGGTCCAGAAAACTGAGTATATAAGGAGAAGAGATGGATGGCTTTAGGGTTACGCATCATTTCACCAAAACCTTTTCATCTGCTCTCAACACACACACACACTTCCATTACGTTTTCATCTCTGTTTTAGGGTTTCATTTCTTTGTATTAATCATGGATTATAGTTAGTATTATCTTATTCTACTAGTGTACTTATCATTCTCAGATTCTTATTAGTAAAGGTTGTGTTGTTTTCTTGGATCTATACCATAATTCTGATACTAAATAATGATGCTAGGATCGAAACATGATTTTTAGGTTCTTGAAATATATCATTGAAAATTCATTACTTTAGTTAGTGTATCACCACTTGGAGTTAAGAGCAGTGTTGATTAGATATTATAATTGTATCTACTGACTTTATTCACTTATGGTTAATGTTATTTCTCAAAAGCATTTTTTAAACTATAGAAACTAGTAAAGCAATAAATATTATACCCTGCCAACATAATAACAGTTGGATCACCATTTTGATATCAGCAAAAAAATTGTATGCCTAGTTAGGGCTCTCTTCATCATTCGAACGGAAAACTCACACACCCTATGTAACTTTATCCCAACTCGAACCCTCAAGTCCTTAACGGCTTGATTAAAGACATATTCGATAAGACACATATTGAAATCCCCAATACAAATCCTAATCTAAGTCCTAATCAAATTCACAATATACGCTATAGTCTCGAATAGCCTACCGACCATGTCTTCAATTGCCCCATGATGGCTGATACTGGTCTCATCTCATCTATGCTTAGTGTAACCCGGTCTCTTTCAAAGCAGGGTGTATTATAGACTGAAAATAAAATTTCAAACACCTTAAATATGCAGATTAGTTGAAGCTTTACCAAATTAAAATTTGAACATTTCAAGATATATAGTACTTCAACTCATTGCAATCATTAGTACTAGAATATCATACACACTTCCCTTTCCTTTTGTGTCTCTTCAGTATAGACTCTTAAGACAATATGCACAATAAATATAAACTATCAATTTCCGTATTAAGGAAGCATCCAATAATAACTATTAGATAAGAACGGTGGAATGTACATTCGTGACCAGCCGAGGCGTAATTTTGTGGTTAAGGAAACAGGGAGAATTTGCCACCACTTTGAGTTGCAATGTAGGAAGTAATAAATGGCTACCAAAAAAATATAGAACGCACTTTGTTTTCAATTCACGACGTTCTTATCATTTCGGCATTCTATCATCTCCAACAGCTATTGTAACTAAGAACACAAGGCCTAACATGAGAAAAAAGAGTTTGTCAAGTTAGCCAAGGAGTGACTGCCTGACAAGCCAAACAAGGTGTTATAAGTTACCATCACCTTGTGTTGATATAATTAGGCAAGTCATCCTTGGCTACCAAACAAGACTCTTCTCTTCATGTAAGAACCTCTTTTCTTATTTTCTTATCAATTGTACCTGCAATAACTCTCCGGGATAAACGTCTATTTATAGACGACCCTTAAATCATTGGTCCTTGAAATTTCATAATGCCACCTTTGATGGCAACCAGAGATATAAACGGAAGCGTGTTTCGGTGTTGTAGTAATAGATTGGCGTGTAAAGTAAATGTACAAAAAATAAGTTGCAAGAACAAGAATACAAAATGGATAAACAATCATGTATCGAATGATTATCCTGGTAAATATGATTGTTGTACATACATTGATATATGGATTAATTTCATATATACCCTTACAAATATTACAAATATCATATATACCCAAGCAAAACTTAAAATATCATATATACCCTTACAAAGTAACTAAAATATCATATATGCCCTTATAAACTCAATTAAAGTATCATATATACCCCTATTAATTGATAATAATTTAATAAATGATCATTTACTGTTATTTTCAAAAGTTTTAACTTTCATATATGCCCATTTTTAACGAATAAACCATTCTATTAGATAATTTGTTTATACCCTGTGTTATTATTTTAATTTTAATCGACGTTTCTCGCCTTTAACGACAACCAAATTGTCTCTTGTAACTTCTTCAAAATTGCAAACCATTCGAAGATTTATCACATCAAATGGCTTACATTGTAAAACCTTTTATCGCATATAATCAACTAGAGTAATATGGTCATTTATTAAGTTTTTTTAATGAATTGGGTATATATGATATATTAATAACTTTGTAAAGGCATATACAATATTTTTAGTTTTGCATGGGTATATATGATATTTTCAATATTTGTATGGGTATATATGAAATTGCCCCTTGATATATATAGAATGAAAGTGGCAGTTGATTGTGGAAGTTACTACGGTTGACGGTTTGGCACCAAATCGACCGTTCAAATAACTGTCATATGGGTCGCATGGGTTTGACCCATATCCACTTCAATAAATAATAGCCACAACATTAATAATAAATAAGCTACTATAAGTTTGATATAATCCTAATAATTACATACATAGAATAGAAACTAAGTTTATAAATTAACATACTCCCCTAAACTTAGTTTCGTTTAGGGAGTGTCTTGATTGCTTCGTTCACCGCTTTCACTGCTTGTCCGAAATCAAATCGTTTCTTTCGCATCATTTTCTTCGTTGCATGCCAATTGCTTCCCATGTATAGAGCATAGTTTTTGTGTATGGGTGTGTTTGTTTTTTTAGAAAACCTCGTCCTGACCACTTTTGTCTGCGCCAAGAAGACCAAGGGCAGACATAGGGGTCTGCATGCGTTTGTTTTTCAGAAGACATTTCATTAAAAAATGTCTGCGCGTCCTCTTCTTGGAGAAGACATGGACTAGACACTTCAAGCCTCTTCAAACCTCTTCTCAAAACCCCATCAGACACAAAACACCACGTTCCTTTATCATTCTTCTCCATTCTCAAACCCTGGCCCAAAACCCACATTCCTCCCTGTCCACCAGCTGCACCACCACCACCTTCGCATCACCGCCACCATCTCACACCTCCACCACCATCTCCTAGTCGCCACCTGTCGCACCACCCTTCTACGCCACCAGTCGCACCACCACCCCTCGCAACACTCTCACAACCACACCACCGCTAGCCGCACCACCACTACTCACCTTCGCACAGCCGGAACCTACCAGCCGCCACCTTCGAACCACCATCTGTAAGGCTGAAATTTTTTTTTCTCCTACAGAATCTCAAGGTCTTAATACTAGCCAACCACCAATGGTATTTGAGGAATCAGTACTTGTGACCAAGTTAATTGAAACTCTAATAACCCTGTCTTCCAAATTGAATTTTTGGAGCTCCATTTTAAGCTTAATAAATGGAGAAGTAGCAGCAACAAAAAGTGAAACAGCAAAGATTTCTTTAATTTTTTTATTTATTTTGTTTCTTGTTTTCCTTTATTTTTTTTATTGCAAAATCTTTTTTTTAATTGTTCTTATTAGGATTTGATTTATGATTTGAGTTATGAACGACTTGTTCTTATTAGATTGTCGATGTGAGTTATGGATCTTGTTGTTATATGTTCGTGAAATTAGGATATGACAGTTTATTTAAATTTCAGTTTATGTTAATACTGTGCAGATGTTAAAAAACAAACAATCTTCTTGTTACAGACTGCAGACCTTTGGTCCACCTCTTCTGCTATAGATGTCTGCAGATATGGTCCGCAGACTGCAGACATTAAACATCTTCAAAAACAAACAACACCTATGTCATCATGCTCAATCTTCTTCACTGCATCTTTCTTGACTGCAGACATTAATCCTCTTCTGCTATATATCTTTGTTCTTCCATGCATTGTTGTTCACTGCATCTTTCTTGCATTCTTGGGATTCGTCTTCGTCTTTCTCATCATCTTTATCTGCACCATCCTTATCTTCATTTGCAGCATCCTTCTCTTCTGTGATCTTCTCGTTTCCTTTGATGTAGTATAATCTGTACTTATACTCAAGTATGTCAAGATACTTGGCATAAATAACCCGCATCATGTAACCTTCAACGTAATCAAAGTTCAAGTCTTTTGCTACTACTCCCCAAAAGTTTCTCTCTGTGACCCTCTTCTGTCCGCCTTCGCGTTGAACCACCGGAAATAAATCCAGCAGTGTCACCTTTTCATTGTTGTCTGTGAGTGGTGGTATTTCATGGACAATTGGGATCATAATATGATCATTGAGAAACATATGACCACTTCTTCGAATTTGTTTCTAAGCAAGTCTTTATATTTATGAACAAATTCTGGTTTTTCTAGGAAAGTAATGAATTCTGCACACTTCATGAATGAATCGAACTCGAATTTGTTGATCATTTCTTGATTCGGATCAACATCTTCGAGTTCTTTGTCAACCGATTCAAAATAATTACTTAGATACTCTGCCTTTCATTGTTCATGTTTTTCGTCTTCACTTTTGTCATCTTTTCCATCAAATTGTTTTGAATTATCAGCAAACAATCGGGTGATATTGCATTTATCACCCTCAAAGATAACTTTGAAGCCTTGTAACAGGAGTTGTTCAAGACTCAAAATGTTTTTGGTGATATCGGGTGAATAGAAAACACTTTGAATATCCAATGTTTGATTAATTGATGGGATTTCAACCACACCGATTCCACGAATAAAATGGATGTTTTCTTCAGACGCCATCGTTTCCACACCGAAAGAATTTTCAAAAAATTTGAACAGTTTTTTGTTGTTAGAAAAATGGCGTCTGTAAGAACGATTTACATACCATATTTGTTCCCATGTTTCAAATTCAGTCCCTTGCACAAGATATTCTTCATTATTATGACCGATGGCACCGGAATTTTGAGTTCCGCCGTTGGTCGCTTCACGGATTAGCGCCGTTGCTTCATCTCTTGCCTTCAATCCGCACGTGGCTATGTAGTGGCCAGGCTCTCTGCAGTAATAGCAAATGCGTGGGAGTGCGAAAAATTTTCTGGAGCGTCTAGGCATGAAGTTCATCATTTTTTCAGAAAACAGGGTACGATGAGGGGATGATTTTGTGTGAATTTTGATTGTGTTTGAGTGGGTTTTTCTGGCTCTGATACCAGTATGATGGCAATCAGAGATATAAACGGAAGCGTGTTTCGGTGTTGTAGTAATAGATTGGCGTGTAAAGTAAATGTACAGAAAATAAGTTGCAAGAACAAGAATACAAAATGGATAAACAATCATGCATCGAATGATTATCTTGGTAAATATGATTGTTATATAGAGAATGAAAGTGGCAGTTGATTGTGGAAGTTACTACGATTGACGGTTTGGCGCCAAACCAACCGTTCAAATAACTGTCATATGGGTCGCATGGGTTTGACCCATATCCACTTCAATAAATAATAGCCACAAAATTAATAATAGATAAGCTACTATAAGTTTGATATAATCCTAATAATTACATACATAGAATAGAATAGAAACTAAGTTTATAAATTAACAACCTTTGCAGAATATATCCATGTTTCTATAAATGAATCCAATTACATACGCAGAACAAAATATGGAGTAAAAGGGATACCATTCTTCAACAGGTGGCCACAATCTTGAATCAGAGTTGACTTCAACTACTTGATGCCTCTTTTAAAGATTAGTTAAGATATGAGCTGGGGACCATTTGGCTATTAAATCCATATAATTGTTGTTGAATTGTTGCCATGTGACCTCAATGAATGTTTTTTTTTCATCATTCACTAATAGAATTTATCTTAATAGTTGAGCTAAGTTGGAACCTCATCCAAAACTACCTCTTAAGACCTAGATTTGAGTTACCATGATACTCAATATTTGGATTTTATTAAAGTATTAGATCACTAGAAAACAAGTCCTTTTATATCTCCAACATAATTTTTTGGATGGTAATGAAAAGTTGAAAACTGTAAAGGAGTATAGTTGATCTATAAAAAACATACGAGTTACATAGATCCCTCTTGATTGTTTCCCTGTATTGTATATCTATATTGAAATGAAGCTCAGTAATTTACTCATTGAATATATATGGTTGATTGCCTGTTTTGTGAATTTGTTTTTTTTTTATTTTTGTATTCCATGAGTAAAGGCCAGTGATAATAATGGGAATTATTTAAATTTTTTTTGGTAAGTTTCAGTTCATTTCAGTATTCATGAACACTTTACAAGTTCAACTGTATATCGGTTTAATCTATTAGCTGTGCATACCCTCGTTTAGGCATAAGATCCATAAGGTTAATCTTAGTATACAAATAGGCAAAATACTATCGGTTCCTAACTTAGTTTAGGCACACCCATTATATAGTATGCTTTTATTTGTACAATGATCGGTTGACAGGATCAGTGCTCTATGAACACAATTACAAAATGTTTTTGTATAAAGTTGAGATTGGCGGAAACAATGATAACTAACTCTCACATTCTATTCTCATAAGGATAACAAAGAAGAGAGAATTCACTTTCAATCTTTAACTGTATCAACATCTCAAAGGATTAGAATGCAAGTGTGCTTGTACATGCGTAGATACAAAATGAAAGTCCGAATAGATTTATAGAGCTTTACTAGCGGTCTCAAGTAAGTGATGACTACCTAGAATCAATACAGTCCATTGATTCTAGGATTTAGGTTCAACACATAACCATTGATCTAAATAATATGCTAAACCATGAAACTGATACAAATTGGTTATCATACAAAAAGACAAAGACTGATACAAAAAGACAAAGACTGATACAAAAGTGGAAGATCTACTGAAAAGCTTCTGTTCATCTCCTGATGAAGAATGTAATATAGTGATATTTATTGGATACTAATATATTAATTCATGTGGGTCTAAGTTTATGTAAATAGTTTAAAGTTGTATGTTTAGTGTTATTTTGTGTAATATTTAGAAGTCAAGGGTTAGGAGTGTCAAACCAAAGTTAGGATGGTTTATAAATACCTTTGAAACCATGTATGTATTTCATATGTTACAATCATTATTATATCAAAGTCAGTTTATTTGTGTCAATTTGATAATGTGTTCACTGTGCATTCATAAAGATCTTGTGCATCAGAGCCTCATCGATTGAAGTTTTAATCCATGTTTGATCAGATTGTTTGTTGATTGAAATCATGAAACAGAAACATAATCTGAGATTTTGTTGTCTGTTTTACCGTGAGAAATTGGAACATCAAGAGGGTGTTCGATTCTTGAAAAATCAGACGCATCATAAGGGTGCGGTCTATAGGTGTTGATTGTCAAATTCGTTTAATTTGAAATCAAGACCACTGGGTGGTCAATCGTTGTTGTAATCGATCACCAGGGGTGATCAAAATTCGTTTTCGAGACAATTTAGTGTTGAGGAATGAAATCGTACATAATCCTGGATTATTGTTGTCTGCTTTACAGCGAAACATCAAGGGGTGTTTGATTTGTTGATTGAATAGGTATTCTAATCGATCATAAGGAGTGATCAGAAGTTTTCTTTTAATTCTTTCGATTCGATTAGATCGAAAAAGAAGAAAATTGAATTTTCTGGTTGCGGTCAACAGAAAGAAAGAAAGAATAGGGTGTTGACGTACTCGATAGAAAATCAAATAATTTTGTGGGGTTTATTTTTGTCAGAAAGAAATAAGAAACAAAGCATTTGACTTTTCACAAAGGGAATCTAGAGAATTGGTTATTTGGATTCAGGAGAAAGGATCAAAGTTATTTTGTTGTTGTTGTTGCATCACAAAGTAAAAGTCAATTGCTTTGCTTGTTTCGGTCAGGCCAGAAAATTGACATATTAGTGTTTGGTGCCTGTGGTGCATTAGAAAGAAAGTCAATTATATTTTGCGTTTGAGTGGCAGAGAAAAAGTCAAAAGCAAGAGAGGCTATTTGATTTTAGAAAACAGAAACGTAATACGATTGTCTGTTGTTATTGCGTAAAACCAAAAGCGAAGAGTACAGATCAGTCGCGAATCAAAAGTGATTTGTGGGTTGTTGCTATTTAATTGTTTGTTAATAACACTAATCACATAAGGCGTGTGAATTGTTGTGTTATTTTAGCGATCAGAAACGAAAACAAAAAAGTGTTTGTTGTTGTCTGATCCATTTTTCAAAGCCAAGTAAAGCCATAGTGGGTAGTTCTTGTTTTTGGTTGTGATTGAGTGCAAAGAATAGAGGCCATATAAGGCTGTTTGGTTTTGAAAACAAAGGGTTGTTATTAATACCTAAAGCATGATGCCAGAGGATTCATCGTCGGGTACATACCAAAGAAATTGTAATTCATAAAGAGGTTAGCCCATTTTCTCATTTTCAGTGTCCAGTCCTAAATTCTACAAATTATACGGTATGGGCAATTCGTATAGGGCAAACAGACTACGGGAAATGATAGAACCTAAAGATGATACGGAGCCTAATGAGAAAAAGGATATGGCGGCTACCGCGTATCTATTTCAGGCGCTAACAGAAGATATGATATTGCAAGTGGCAAACTGTAAAAGTGCAAATGAGATTTGGGATGCACTAAAGACAAGGCATGTCGGTGTAGATCGAGTACAAAAGGCACGTATTCAAACACTCAAAACAGAATTTGAGATGTTGAGAATGAAAGAAGCAGACACCGTTGACTCGTTCACCGCAAAGTTGAATGGTATTGTCACTAAGGCAAATGGTCTTGGATCAACACCAACTTTAGTACGGAAACTCTTAAGTTCTGTACCAAAAAGGTTCTTTCAAATTGTTTCAACCATTGAACAATTCGTTGATCTAGAAACAACTCTAGATGAGACCATTGGAAGATTCAAAGCCTTTGAAGAAAGGACCAATCTAATGAATGAAAGCCCAGTGAACGGATAAACTCGTGTTCACACGTTATGATAAGTCGGGTAATGGAAAACGTGTTGGAAGTCGTTGACAAGGAAGGTTTAATTCATCACAAGGCTATTGGCGTGATGAGAAGATTAGACTTGAAAAGGGGGGAAGGAGCTTCTCCATATGATAAATTTAAAGGAAAGAAAGATTATGATAAAAATCAAAGCCGACTTAAAAGAGATATGAGGGATGTAGAATGTTATAATTGTCATAAGATTGGACATTATGCAAGAGATTGTCCACAAGAAGAGTCAAACTTGGTGCAAGAGGATGAGGAACCAATTCTCTTGATGGCAATTAGTGAAGATAAAGTCAAAGAAGATGACATCTATCAACAAGGCAAGAAGCTAAAGTTCAAAGATCGGATCTTTTACAACATGCAAAAGATGTTCAAATGCTGAAGAAATGAAGGCATGAATTAATAAATTAAGGGGGGAGTATTGGATACTAATTTATTAATTCATGTGGGTCTAAGTTTATCGGTCATTTATGTAAATAGTTTAAAGTTGTATATTTAGTGTTATTTGTGTAATATTTAGAAGTCAAGGGTTAGGAGTGTCAAACCAAAGTTAGGATGGTTTATAGAATACCCTTGAAACCATGTATGTATTTCATATGTTACAATCATTATATCAAAGTCAGTGTATTTGTGTCAATTTGATATTGTGTTCACTGTGCATTCATAAAGATCTTGGGCAACAATATTATGGTGTGCGCACTAACTCTGCACTAATCACTGAGAATCGTACCATGGGTAGTAAGATTGTTCTTCAGTAGCAAGTCATCTTCTGTAGCAACTTTAGCCTAGGTAGCAAACTTGTGTATCGGTAGTAAAATTGTGCTCAATAGCTAGTCATATATAATTGTCGGTAGAAAAAGTGTTCGTTGGCAACAACTATGAAAAGGCCATCAATAGGAAAAGTACTTGGAACATTTTGGGAGTCATCGGCCTCAAGGTCTTACTTTAATAGTACATAAGTTTCTCTCATATTGTTTCTGATTACTGTATTTACCGGAAACATTTGACTTCCTGTTCCACAATATCTGCCTTCTTGAACCAAGATCCATGCATACAAATACAAATGCACAAGATTGATGTAATGCATTGATTATAAGTTATTTTCTTATGCATTTTGTGGGGTAGCAAGTGAATTCAAAAGAAACAACAAATCTTCGTGGATGGTAGGCCATTAAATTAAATATATATGAAGACAAAGTAAACAAAAAGAAACAATATATACACACACTAACAAAGAATGTTTCAACCTACAAACACATGTTTTGAGATCCTTTTAAAACCCAAAGGCAAGAAGTGGCATATCATGTCAAATATGCCAAGGAGCAACTGCCTGATGAACCAAACAAGGTGTTACTTTCCAACACCTTGAGGTGTGATGAGGCAAGTTATTACCAAACATGAATATCTTGAGGTTTGTGAGGCAACTTATACACACTTCCCTTTCCTATTATGGCTCTTCAGTATAGACCATATGCACAAATAAACATAAATTATCAATTCCCATATCAAAGAAGCACCCAACACTAACTATTTGATAAGACTGGTGGCATGTACATACCTAACCAGCCAAGGCGTGATTTTGTGGTAATTGACTACCAAACAATCTAGAATGCACTTTGATTTCAATTCACAACATTCTAATCATTTATGGCAATTTAACTTCTACAACTGCTATTGTAATTAAGAACATAAGGCCTAACATGAGAAAAAAGAGTCTGTCAAATTAGCCAAGGAGTGACCGCCAAACAAGGTGTTATAAGTTACTATCACCTTGTGTTGATATAATCAGGCAAGTCATCCTTGGCTACCTAACAAGACTCTTCTCTTCATGTAAGAACCTCTTTTCTTATTCTCTTATTAATTGTACCTGCGTTAATTGTCCGAGAAAAGCGTCTATTTATAGAGACCCCTTAATCATTGGTCCTTGAAATTTCATAATACCACCTTTCGCAGAATATATCCGGTTTCTATAAATGAATCTAATTCCATACACAAAAAAAAAAAAAAAAATTCCATACACTCATAAGAAGAGTATATAACAAAATCAGGAGTAAAAGGAATACTATTCTTCAACAGGTGGCTGCAATCTTGAATTAGAGTTGACTTCAACTATTTGATGCCTCCTTGATGGATTATAAGATTAGTGTAGATATGAGCTGTGGTCCATTTGGCTATTCAATCAACGTAATCGCTGTTAAGTTGTGGCAACAATGAATGGTTTCTTTTATCATTCTTTGGCTGCATTTATGTCAATAGTTGAGATAAGTTGGAACCTCATAGTACGTTAGGCACCACTTGCCAAATGAATGGTTTCTTTTATCATTCCTAAATTTGAGTTACTAGCTACTGATCAATATTTAGTTATTATTTTAATTATGTCTTAGACTAGTAGACGAGTATTTATTGTCTCAAATATTTTGTATTTGAATACTTGCAAATGTGCAATGAAAACTGCAAAGGAGTACAATGGATCTAATTAAAAAATGAGTTACATATATCCATCTTGATTGTTTCCATGTATTATATATCCATATTGAAATGGAGTTCAGTAATTTATTGATTGAAAATTTAGTTCTTGTTAATTTCAAGTTTTGTGAATTTGTTATATTATTATTCCATGAGTAATGGCAAAAGATAATAATGTGAATTTGTTTTGCAATGTATTTTTTTTATTGTTTTAGTCCATTTCATTATTCCTCAACACTATACAAATTGCACTAATTTTGACGTTATTTTACTAATCTCGTGAAAATAACGTTAAAAGTGGCGGAAGGTTAATCAGGCATCATGTGGTGGCGTTGATAGCCGAAAGACAAGGGCACATGCACCGATCAGCCGGTGTCCCGATGATTGAGTGTTATGTGCCTTATGTCCAAGGCTTGATGCAAAACTACTATCGAGCCGGGGGTCTCACCGGAAGCAGCCTCTCTATCCCTATGGGATAGAGGTAAGGCTGTCTACATCTTACCATCCTCAGACCCTACCATAGCATTGCTATTGGTGGGATATACTGAGTACGATGATGATGATGATGATGACTATACAAGTTCAACCGTATGATTTTTGGATTAATCTATTACCTGAGCATACACTACACGTTTACTCAACAGGCAATATCAATAAGGTTATTATAATCTTTCCCAACTGGTACATCATATATATTGGTAATTGTTGTGTTATTAGAATGTAGTTGATTGGGATTTACTTAAGACCAAACAGAAATAGAAATAAGAATAAACATTGATGAGTTAGGAGGTGTAGAGTATATGCTTATATAACAACACTATACTTATTTCATATACACGTACCAATGATCATGGGGGCTGGGTTCCAAGGGGGTCGCGCCCTTGGTGGGGGATCGAGAGCAACGCCCTAGGTGGGATTCAACATGGAAACTTTTTCTGTTACATTAATGAAATGCTAATGTATGTTGCTTTGGATTTGCATATGTTGTTGCAAAATTGTATACGTATTACTCCGTTAGTAGCAACTGGTAATCAGTAATAAGTTAAGTTACTAGTAATTAGTAGCAACTGCTAGCTACTAGGCATTAACAGCTACTAAGCTCCAACTTTGTGCCACTTGTCATGGACCGGTCTATGAAACTTGGGATGTTGATCCCTTGGTATAATGTGGTAAATTGTTAGTAAACTATTTACCCACGCCATGTTATCAATCGATGGCTGGTTAACTACGTGAAATGTAACAAGCTCAAACCTAAGCATGATTAGGAGCCCAAAGTGTTCTTCAAGCTCATTAGCGGACCATCTACCTCTTAATAAATTTTAACACCAACTTATTTTATGCACTCCTAATCCATGGAATAAAAAGGGAGACGAGAGCAGAAAGTTAACGAGAGAGAGAAAATATTTATTGGCTTGGGCTTTGGACTACAACAACATAAGAATGGGCCATTAAAATTATTGATTCGGATAGGTCTTGGGCCAAATGATCCACATGGTTAGGCTGCACATGAACAAATTAAGAAGATGTTGACTATTTTAGTGTAATTGAATTGACTTGTTGATTCAGTAATCTTAATATGAATCAAAACAAGTCGTGTGTGGCGTTCACACTTGTTTAATCTTATTTTGATTAGGAACCCGATTGGCACTTAGGGGTTTCGCCCCTAAGCAATGGGGGTTCCAAGGAGGCATCGCCTTCTTGGCGGGGTCCGGGGTCAGCGCCCCGGGGAGCGGGGTCCAAGGGGCGACAGCCCCGGCTGGGGTTAACATATGTTACTTTGTAAAAATTGCATTAGAATTTTAATTCCATATGTTAGTTTTTGTTGTTAAAATATGAACGATTTTGTTGTTAAATTCAAATTTTGAATTTGGTAACTGTAAGTAAAACTGTCATAGGCAATTTTCTTTTATTCCAAACCCTAACAGTTTCTTGATCATACGTTCATTATTTTTCTGGTTCATTTTCTCTCTCGCAAATCCACACACTTGATTCTTGAATTCAATTCGAGTTATATTCGGTTGAATTATTCAGAGAACCACCGAAATAATTCGATCTGAAAGCGATCAAGGGCCTCTCGAATCATCTATTTTCTAAAAATTCTCCAACATAAGAGTATCGCATTCAACAGTTAAAAAAATTTTCAATAATTTTGCAAATACACAGTTAAAAAATAATTCAATAATGTTGCAAATACATAAGTACTTATTATTATTTTGTTTGAATATTTAGCAAACAACTTTATGTATAAATTTCCCTTTAAATATAGTATGAATTTAAATGGTATCTCGATAGTGGGTATGTTTGGCAAAACTAGCTGGAAGCTGTTGGCTGTTAGCTGGAAGCTGGTGGCTAGAAGCTAGAAGCTGTAGCTCTTTAGATATATTTAGATGTTTAGCAGAGTAGCTGGAGCTTTTAATAAAACGCATAAATTACTAAAATGGGCATAACTAAAATCAATAATAGTAAGTGTATTTATTTTGGAAGGTTATTTAAGTAAATTATCATACTAAAAGCTTGTAGCTCTTTCTAAACGCTACTAGTAGAAGCTTTAAGCTTTAAGCTTTTTCTCCTGACCTAAAAGCTTCAAGCTCCTTGAACCAAACAGAGCTTTTAATTGAGTATGAGCTTTTTCTTAAAAGCTTGTAGCTCCTAAAAGCTTCATGCCAAACATACTCAGTATTTGATCTCTTTTAAATTTGAATGTAATTTCCCTTCCTAACATATATATTTATTTTTTTTTTAAACGCCGACTTTCATTTCATCTACGGTAACCTAAAATATATATTTACGTTGTCTTAACCGGACCCACGTGGGCGTCAGAGTTTGGCTGAGCGTTCACTGGAAAAACCCCCCACAAGGTTAAGCCCCCCACGTACGGATTTCGACGTAGTGGGTTACCGAAGTGGCGTGCGTGTTGATTGTCCCCAGTGGGGGATCGAGCACGAGACCTGTGGGTAAAACCAGGGTGTATCAAAGTAACTCAATAGCCTATGACCATTGAGCCAATTCTCATTTACAAATATATATTTATCTCCTTTTGTATTTTAATTATATGTATCTTTTATTTTATTATTTATGTTTTGAAAAGTTTTAAATCTATCTAATATAATAAACCAAACTTGATTTTGTCATTTGTCAGCACCACAGGAACCAATTTGCTTATGTGACATCACTAGAGCATATTTCTCTTAGTTTAATATAGTAACTTGTGTTTTTAAAAATTTATTAATACTATACTATTATTATATAAAGAAATATTGTTGCAACCTTATCTTTTGTCTATTTTTTTTAATTTATTGAGGACATATCACTTTTTAGTAAACGGACCAAGGTTATCATTATTTAATGAGCGAGCGTATAAAAATAAGAACTTTTAGTGAATATGTCAAAATCAAAATTGATTTTGTTTATTTTTTTGTGCGTAAACTGTCAAAGTTTTCATTTTTCCTCTTTATGGGTCTAAAACAAGTATTTATAGCCAAGTAGCGTCTTAGAGTGGCTCCGAAGCGGTTTTGCAAAAAATGATTTCGCTTGTGAATTATGATTTTTTGAAGTTTTTTTAAAAAAATTTCACACTTCTCATTTTTATTTCCCTTCTTATTTGAACATTTCCCTTATAACATATAAGTAATGACATAAATTTTTTATTGTATTATTTTTTAATTTCCAATCCTGTGTAACACACAGGTCTCTAACCTAGTATGATATAAATTAGTTTTAAAAAGATAATTTGATTTATAACGTACAATCTTTAGTCAACAATAAAACAGAATTAACATATAAACAGGAGAAAAATTAGGATATATATTTGTGTTTTACAACAATTTAAAATAATACTTGATTTGATTTAATGGGTGATTAAGAAAAAGGAAAGGGGATTTTAACTAATATTGAAAACTTGACACACTATATATATATATACATCCTCCATAATTTCTTCTACATACTTTTCCATTCTTCTTGATTACGTACACCAATCCAACAATGGCATCAATGAGCTTCAACAATTAATCGACTCCAACGTTGTTTTCTCTCCTCTCGATCTCCCTCCATCTCATTCTTAGTATGGTAGCTGCCGGTTCCAAAGGCAAAACACTGGACGAAATACTCAAAGCAAATACCACTGATGAACTCAACTCTCTTTACTCGCAACTTGTGCCTTTGCTCTCCGTGGACGGTACCCAAAAGAGTGGACCGGGGTTGTGTTTTGCGAACGTACGGAGTTTGGGTTGAAAAAACCCTTTCTTTTAAAACTTCCTTCAAACATGTTGTGCACACTCTTTGTTTATAAAGCCACTTGCAATGAAGAAACACTAAGTGACCCCGGCAGATTACGGATAATCTTAGGGTTAAGTAGATGTTTCCCACGAGGGTTAGGTCCGGCAAAGATGGTTATTCTTAACCTGCAAAACAGACACCGTGAGCTCGTTACTGAGAAGGGGGGGTTCCTCTTTGTGACCACCCTCCGGCGTGAGAATCAGACTAGGTTGCTCTGAATATAAGTGTATATTAAGAGAAATAGCTAGAGAAGATAAGATAAGATCAGATAAGATCAGATGATATAAGATGATGATACCGTTCCAAGGTGTTAAAGTATTTATAGCCGAAGGTAGGTTTCCAAGCAGGTACGGCCAGCTGTATAATATTCCTTTTCCACCAACTACAGGTTACGCACGTGCCACGATGGGAGTTGGTGAGTAGGCAGCGGCTGATGGTGACATGGCCAGCTGTATAATATTCCTTTTTCACCAACCATGGGCTGTGTACGTGCCACGATGGGAGTTGGTGGGTAGGCAGCGGCTGATAGTGACATTTTGTACTAGAGCGTACTCCTCCTCGTACTGTTGTCGGTGAGCTGTCACCCTGTGATTGGTTCATGGGCTGCTTTGGTCAGATCTTGTCTATTTTGTCCATACCTTGGCAGGTATAATACAAAAGATCTTCCAGAAGCGTACGAACTGGCTCATTTGGGCGGGAGTATTCCCACCTTGCTCATTCCTTCCTCAGGTGACATTGCTGAAGTGTAAGAGTTAGTGCCTTATGCGTGTAGCCTTACCGTTAGTGCGGGTAGCCTTCCTTCTTGGTATGTACCTACAGCTGCGGGAACAGGTAGGGTACTGTACCAAGGGAGGCTTTCCTGAGGGAACAGCTGGCTTACTGCGTGTAAGGTCTTCATCTCTCTGAGCAGGGTGGGTCCTGCGGAACCAGTTGGTCTTTGCGCAGACGTACCTTTTCAAGGTGTGTCTTGCGGGTCCAACTGGACTTTGCTGGGACCTACCTCTTCAAGTCCCCTAGTCCATTGTTCTTCTCATGAGTTGTTAATAAGTGAGGTGAACTTTTGGACTTTAAGCAAGGGGTTTTAAAGAGGGTTTTTGTTTTTTAAGGTTTTCCGTGGGGATTCTTCCCGCAGTTTTCCTAATGTCACTTGCATAAATTCCCGACTTTTCTGCCTGATCATTGGTTATGATGCGGGTAGGTGTTTAACCCCTTCGCTCATCGGGAGCGTTGAGTTTCACTTGCATAGATTCTTCACGAGGTTTTGGTAGTTTTGGACATAGTGATCAGTTATGTTAAACTACCAATTCCATCTTGAAGCTTCAAACAATCTAATTCTCAATGTTCCCGTCATGCGGAGGTGTTATTTCTCTTTCCGCAAGCATGGTCCATAAGATCCTTCTTGACTTCAATTCCCTGCAAGTGCTAAGTATGTGAAGGGTTTCGCCTTGACACTGTACCCGCACTTGTCTAACGGTTTCTTATTTCCCAAGGTATCTTGTTAGCTTCGATTCCCTGCAAGTGCTAAGTATGTGAAGGGTTTCGCCTTGACACTGTACCCGCACTCGTCTTATGGTTTCTCGCTTTCCAAGGTAAGGGGGTATATTCCCTCTTATTTTTGAATCTTTGAATCTTTTTGAATCTTTTTGAAATTCGAAGAGTTGGTGAAAGGATAAGAACAGTCCAAACAAGTGAAGTGACGTTGGCGTCTCCTGACGGTTTCAGGACGTGCAGGAAGTTATGGCGACGTGACAGTATATGGTCATTCCAGACGCTTTTCCAGGCGCGTGGGCGCGAGTTTTCGGGCGCGTGGGCGCGAATTTTACGGCACGCGTCCTTTCAACAGCTGTTTTCCACGTGTCATAGTTTCATTGCACCTGCGCTTTCTCTCTCCTCCGCATTAAATTCATCGCATTCATTGCGATGAGTATATAAAGGGGGAGAAGGTGCATCTTAATTCACACCTTCACTTCACTCTTCTTCTTCTAAACGATTTCCGGCGAATACTCTAACTTTTCCGTCGAGCATTCTCCTGAAATCGTTCTCTTTCATACCTCAAAAATGTCTTCTACTCATGATCCCGAGGTTACTGCCGAGGAATCCGATGTATACCTCGAGAATCCGTCGTCCACGTTTGATAAGGACGATAAGAGTACTGCTGGCGAGTGCCAGTGTACTCTTTCTGTTGACTTGTATCACTACATCGTCAAGAAGTTCATGCTCGAGCCCTACGAGCCTGAGTTTCCAGAGCCTCACCAGACGGTGTATGATGTCCCTAAGGGCAAAATAGGGGTTTATGCCTCATTCTTGATATATGGGAATCTCAGATTCCCATTAACGAAGTTCGTATACCGTGTTCTGGCGAAACACGGTGTACATTTGACGGAGGTGCACCCGATGGCGATCGCTAAGGTTCGCCACTTTGAATGGGTGTGCCACATTCTGGGCGTTGAGCCCCGCGTCGACCGCCTGATGACCTTCTACTCCTGGAGGTGCATCCAGGGCTGGTATACCTTGGTCATTCGGATCAAGGGTTTGAAGATCTGCGCTACCGAGCGCAGTCTTCGGTCTTGGAAGCGGGATTTTTTCTATATCTCCGCTCGCGTCGTCCCCATAGCGATGACGTTCAAGAACGGGAGAGCACTCCCCAACCTTCACGCCTCCAACTACCAGGAGACTGAATGGTTTACCAATATCTCCCAGATCCAGACTCCGGTTTACCGTTTTGCGGAGTCGGGGATGGTGATGCTTGGGATGAGCCGGGTGTGGAAGGATGCTGGGTCTGGGACGCCGCAGATACCCATCGTCCTTGAATACGGTTTGAACTTTACCCTTTACGGTATGCTCCGTCTTATGTGCTGATTTAGGCTTTTTTTTTCTAACTGTTTTACTTTTTGTTTCAAAGGGGAATGACTTACAATCGCTCCTGCATCCATGGGAGGCTGGTGGTCCCGCCCGGCTGGGTACTCGTGATCTTGACAAGAACGAGTTGCCCATCTTGGAGCAGACGGCGGACGGATTCGTGGAGGTCTACCCGCCGGGCCACGAGATTTTGAGCGCCACGCGGCCAGGTAAGGGATTCTTTAATCCTCGCCCTCTGCATGCTCAGACTTCTGCTGGAGTTCCTCTAATTTTGTCATCTTCTGATGAGGAATCCGCAGATGGGCCTTTCTTCGTGAGGAAGAAGAAAGCTGCCGCCGTGAAGGGCAATGCGAAGGTTACCTCCGCCGTCGACCTAGGAGATCAGTTTGACTCCGAGATTGAAAGCGAGGAGGCGGCGGGGAACCCTGGTGGTGGTGAGACAATTGTCTCGGAGGTTGAGACAGCTGTCACCTCCGAGCAACCAAGTTCTACGACGGTGACTGGCGTGAAGAGGCCAGTTCCATCGGGTTCATCCCCGCCCGTCAGAACTTTCAAGATTAAGAAAACCCATAAGTGTAATTTTATTTACCTTTCCCGCATTTCTTTCCGCCGTTGTTTCTAATATTTTGTTTTCATGCAGGAGTGGATGCAACCGCATTCCAAAGTGGTGCGGGAAGGAGCGGTTCTGGACCCACGACGGTAGGTTTGGTCCACCTACCCGAGGCGATGACCCAGGTGGCTGCGCCTGTTTGCAGTGTTGGTTCAGTTGCTCATCCCGTTGAGGCAACTGTTCCAATTGTGACGTCATCTCCGCCGGCTGTCAGTGCCATCTTCACCGCATCCTTCACTGAGCCGGCGGTGATTTTTTCTGCGGGCTCTTCCGCAGCAGCGGCCACGGTTGTGAGTTCACCTCCAGTGAGTTCACCTCCGATGGTCTCTACCGCGGCAGCTTCAACCGTGCCTCCGGCACCGGCGACTACCTCGTCCCCGGCCGGTTCATCATGTATGTTCAGGGTTGGGGCTTCTAGCCAATCTCTGCCTCCTTCCCATCTCCCTGACCTCTTGGATGGATATCCCTTAGGTTCGGGTGATGGGTTTGGCGGCTACCGGCCTGTTGTCGACCCTACAGGTGCGTAGGGTTATTTTGGCCTATTATCTTTTTTTTTATCATTTTTTTCCTAACTGTTTTTTGTTTTTGCAGTTTCAGATTCCAATGAGGTGTATGTTCCATGGTGGAATATCCGCCGGGGAACAACCCTTCGAACGACTATGGACTGCGTCGAATGGGCGCGCCACGCCGCCCCAAGCAGTTCGTTGGGGGAGGCAATGGCTAGCTACCAGGAGGGTAGGCTGACCAATGAGCTTCGAATACTCCTTGCTCGAATGCAGCCTCGCGTCGAGTTGCTTTGTCGTGAAAACGACAAGTTAAAGACGGCGCGTAGCATAGAAGTGGCTCAGGCGCGTGCATTGCGGGAGGAGAACAAAAGGCTTGCCACGATTGCTGCGGAGAAGGAGAAGGCCTTCAAGGACCTTGAGATCGAGGTCCAGGCCAGGCATGAGGCCCGTTTCAAGGCTACCCAAGCTGTTAACGAACAGCTTAGGATGGCCAAGGAAACTGCGCGGAACGCGACCGAGAGGGCCACCAAAGCTGAAGCCATTGCTGAGCCTCTGCACGCCGAGAATGAAGAGCTTAAAGCCAAACTAGAGAGGCTTCAGCAGGCTCATGATGCTTTGGCCTTAGAAGATGCCAAGAAACTCCAAGAGCTCCTGGACCAGAAGGGTATGCTTGACCGCATTGAGCGTAAACTGAAGGGCGTTGAAGAGGCTGCTGCTAAGGATGTGTTGCTTGCCAACCTTAACATAAATGAAGCCGAACGCGCCCGTGATCAAGCTCAAGCTGCCCTCCAGAAAGCTCTGATCACCAAGGAATGGCTTCTACGAGAAGCGTTGTCGCAGGTAAGCGTAGTTCCGTAATTTCTTTACGCTTTTCTTTATACTTAGAAAAGTTTTTGATACATATATTTTTATTTTGTAGGTTGTGCATCGGATTTTCATGAACACATCATATGACGATGCTATGAGTGCAGCCCTCAACGCTTCTCATGAGGATGGGGAGAAAGCTGGTTTTCTGCTTGGTCTAGGATTTGCTGAGAAGGGCATTCCGCCTTCCAACTTTCCTTTGCATGATGTAGACACTGAAGCTGCCTACGATCAAGCCGTGAACCAATACGCTTCCTTCCCGCATCCGGTGGTGGAGAGGGTGAACGAGATTGCTGCTGCTGATGACGGGCTAGCTATTCTCAAAGCTTTCCTTGAACCGCCACAGCCAACTGATGGTGCGGGTTCAAGTGGGTTTGGAGGGAGTGGTCCTGAAGTTTAAACCTTGAGATCCCTTCCCACCGTTAGGATAGATTTACATTTCTGTAGGCGGGTAGATAGGCCATTCTTGTAATGTTTGATTTTTTTATGAAATATAAATGTTTGTGCGGGTAGGACCGTCACTTTCACTTAATGACTTGCTTTATAAACGTTATATGACTTGCTCATGCATATTATAGTTTAATTTGGCAATTTTCCAAGTGTTTTGAATAAGTTAACCTTTCGACGCGTGGTTGTCAATAGGTTAGTGTTCAGTTTCCTCTATCATGATTGTGCGGGTAGGACCGTCTCTTTCACTTAGGATGACCAAACTTCACCTATAACTGACCTGCGTGAAGGTTTTCCTCATCTTTTTAGAAAATTTCTAAGTGTTTTGAATAAGTTAAACTTTCGACGCGTGGTTGTCAATAAGTTAATGTTCAGTTTCCTCTATCATGATTGTGCGGGTAGGACCGTCACTTTCATTTAGTGGGATGACCAAACTTCACCTATAACTGACCTGCGTGAAGGTTTTCCTCATCTTTTCCTTAGAAATTTCTACCGTTTTTTGTGTTTATGCGGGTTTTGCCTCCTTCCACACGCAACGACTTACTTCCCCACTTATTTATGCGGTGAATACCGGCATATCAGTGTGGTCAGATCATAAGTATGAATGTAAGACTATCAGCGTCAATGTGATAAGGAGAATCATTTCCATTAGAAGTGGCTCTAGGCCTTTTCTTTACAAGTTTGGAATTGATCTACATGTAACATTTGCGTAATTGAGCTCCATTCCATGTTCTTGGGATGGGGGTGCCATCGAGCCGGTATGTGCCTTTTCCCAAAACTTCTTTGATAATGTATGGCCCTTCCCAGACCGGGGCCAGCTTTCCTGGGCGCTCTTGGTTCGAAGCCTCGTTGTTACGCAGTATGTAGTCTCCGATTTTGAAGTTGCAGAGTTTTACCCGCGTGTTGTAGTATTTTTGCATTTGTCGCTTGTAATTCTCTTCACGCGCTGCGGCTAAGTCTCTGCGTTCTTCGGTTAGCATGAGGTCTAACCGTCTTTCCGCATCATTGTCTTATGGTTGAGTCAAGATCCTTTGTGAGGGTAGACCAATTTCGACCGGGACTATGGCTTCAGTGCCATAGGTGAGGCTGAACGGGGTTTCTCCCGTACTTGCCTTTTTCAGCGTTCTGTTTGCCCAAAGGACGTGTGGAACTTCGTCCACCCAGCCGGATCTATGTTCCAAGAGTCTTTTCTTTATGCCGTCGACGATGCTCATATTTTCTCTTTCCACCTCACCATTACCCTGCGGGTGCGCCACTGAGGTAAAGGTGTGGGTGATTTGAAGTTCTTCCAGCCACTTTTGTAGCTTCTTGTCAGCAAAGTTGGTGCCGTTATCGCTCACCAAATTCTGTGGAAGTCCAAAACGACAAGTAATAAATTCTCAAATAAATTTTTTGATATGTTTTGCGGTTGTTTGGGCTAAGGGTTTTGCTTCTATCAACTTGGTGAAGTAATCGATAGCTACCACTATGAACTGAACGTTCCCTGCTGCTGTGGGAAATGGGTCCGTCACATCGATGGCCCACTTCTGAAATGGCCATGAAGAAGTGACTGGAACAAGTTCATTTTTCGGGTGATGCGTGTTGGGTGCGTAGAGTTGGCAGGACCTGCATTTTCTGATGTATGTCAGCGCATCCGTATGCATCCCCGGCCAAAAGTATCCCGCGTTGTTTAGCTTAGCTACAACTGCGCGTGGACCTGCGTGTACTCCGCAGATGCCTTCGTGTACTTCCCTTAGGAGGTAATCAGCATCTTGGTCGTCCACGTATCTTAGGAGTGGGCCAAGAAAATTACGCCTGTAAAGTATATCATCCACGAGTTGATAGTTCAGTGCTTTACAGCGTATCTTTCTTGCCTGTGTTTTTGACTCTGGTAGTATACCCGCCGCAAGGTAATTTATGATTGGTGTCATCCACGTTTCCGTGCCGGTTTGGATGACACAAATTTCCTTGTGCGGGACTGATGGTGTTCCAAGGAGTTCAATGCGGATGTCCTTTCCCAAGTGGGTGAAGGCTAATGATGCAAGCTTGCTTAACGCATCCGCAGATTTGTTTTCGCTTCACTTGACGTGTATGACTTTACAATCGTTGAAATCGCGCATAAGGGTTTTTGCTTGTGCGAGGTACAGGGCCATTGTGTCGTTCACAGCCGTGTACGTCCCGTTTATTTGGTTGGCTACTAACATGGAATCCACGTGGGCTTCCAAGTTTTTCACTCCCATCTTACGCGCAATTCTCAATCCGGCCAAGAATGCTTCGTACTCCGCTTCGTTATTCGTACTTGGAAAATCCAGTCGAATAGCGTAAGTGTACTCTTGGCCTGCTGGGTTAGTTAGTTTCAACCCTGCGCCTGAACCCTCGTTGTTGGCTGCTTCATCAGTATAGAGTCGCCAGACATCATCAATGTCTTGTGCTGGAAAGGGTTGAGCCTCTTCCTGGCACTCTTTTTCCCGCGAAGCGGGGACTTGCAATCAAGTTGATAAACACTGCTTGTTTATAAACACTATTTGTTTATAAAGCCACTTGCAATCAAGTTGATTTCCAGAACAAGGTCAGTTGTGTTATTTTTATATTTTTCCCTTATCAAACTTGTTATAAATATAATACTCCGTAGAAAAGATAGAAATCCAAGGAATGTTTGAGAATATTAAAATTCTTGTATTGCAAAGTGATTAGAGCTTGTGTACATGTATCGATACATTGAGTAATTCTAGGAGAATAAATTGGGTCAAAACTATTTAAAACTATATATATATATATATATATATAGAGAGAGAGAGAGAGAGGAATGATCAAATGAGAAAACCCAAAAGTTTTCGACTATTTAACACCAAAACGTCTTCATGAGAATCCAATCCACTTGAAGCGTGACCCGAGGCTTAAACTGGAGCTTTACCTACAGCACATGTAAATCATTCACCATTAGTAATGTATTTAACTCATAATATCAATTGAGGTAATTAAACCCGAACACACATAGGCACTCAGCCTTAAACCCCATTAGGCACTCAGCCTTTAACACCGTCAGGGTAGCGAACCCTTTACTCTAATAGGCACTCACTCAGCCTTAACACCATTGGCAGTCAGCCTTACATCATTTGCACTCAGCATAATCACCTTTGGCGCTCAGCCATAATACCATTTTCACTTGGCATAAACATCATTGGCACTCAACCATATCACCATTGACATTCAATCATTACACATGACAAAACATAAAACATAAAGTCACTCAGCCAAACAACACACAAACAACTAAGGCACCCAGCTAATGTAACACACATACACATAATATATGATATTTATTTAACTACTATTAGAGCACTCAGCTCATAACACATATGGAGCACTCAGCTCCCACAATACATACTAAGTAAGTGCAAAGCACTTACCTTTTAAAGGTAAGGTAAGTATGTGTCTATTACCACCCTAGAGAACCCTATTTCTTGAATCTCGAAATTAGGTGTTTATTATAAGGATAATGGAAAACATAAATTCTATTCAATAGATACATTGTGTACATATAGGGAGAGGTGCACAATTCCAGGAGCTAATAAAGAGATACATGGAAGTTACAACAACTTTGACTAAACATTGATTCTAGAATAGTTCAATTATTTGAATAGATCAATTAGCAGGATTTGATGTTAATGCATTTGTGTTAATACGCCCCCGCAAGATGGAGGTTCGGTCAGAGACTCCAATCTTAGATCGTAATCTTAAAAATGGAGCTCGAGAGAGTGGTTTAGTAAGAGGATCCGCCAGTTGATCCGTTGAATTGATGTGATGAACTCGTAAAGTACCCGCCGCGACCTTCTCACGAACAAAATGATAATCTAATGCAACATGTTTCATACGCGAGTGATAAACGGGATGGGCACACAAGTATGTTGCTCCGGTGTTGCACAATACAGTTTAGGTGACACGCACATGGGGAGACCAAGTTCTTTGAGTAGATTTTCAATCCATGCAAGCTCGGCGGCGGCATTTGCAAGTGCTTTATATTCGGCTTCGGTGGAAGACCGAGAGACTGACTTTTGGCGTGTAGATTTACAAGAAATGATATAGCTACTGAGATAGAAGATGTAGGCCGTGGTGGAGCGACCGACTGTGGAGACGCCTCCCCAAACAGAGTCGGAAAAGGCAGTGAGCTCCAAGGGAGACTTTTTATTCAAAAACAAGCCATGATAAACGGTTCCCTTAAGATAACGAAGCAAGCGTTTGAGAGCCTGCCAGTGCGTTTGAGTTGGTTGATGCATGAACTGTGAGAGCTTGTTGACGGCAAAAGAAATATCCAGGCGTGTGAAAGCAAGATACTGAAGAGAACCTACAAGCTTACAACACGGTGTTGGGTCCACTTTCGGAGTACCATCTTCAAGTGTTAGAACTTCAGAGGAACAGAGGGGTGTGTTGACTGATTTGGCCCCATCCATGTGATTCATGGTTAATAAATCATGGATATGTCTATGTTGAGACAAAAACAAACCATGTGTAGTAGGTATGAGTTCCATTCCCAGAAAGTTACTTGGATACCCTAAGTCTTTCACCGAGAACTTAGATGCAAGGCTCTTAACAAAGTCATTCATGAACCCATTGTTGTTGCTTGTCAAGATAATATCGTCAACATAAACCAAAAGAGAGCACACGGTACCGTTTTGATTGTAGATAAAGAGCGAGGCATCTGCATGGGATTTGGTGAACCCGGAATCAATCAAAAAAGAAGCGAGAGCCGTATACCATGCACGCGGTGCTTGCTTTAAACCGTATAAAGACCGCTGTAGTTTGCAAACATGGTTCGGAAGCTGTGGATGAGTGTAACCGGGAGGCTGAACCATGTATACCTCCTCTTGCAAGTGCCCATGCAAAAATGCATTGTTTACATCTAGTTGACGTAAGGACCATCCCCGAGATAAGGCGATAGCAAGTACCGTTCGTATGGTAACGGGCTTAGTAACCGGACTAAAAGTATCGAAATAGTCCTTACCGTATTCTTGTAAGAAGCCTTTGGCAACAAGGCGTGCCTTATATTTGTCAACGCTACCATCGGGTCGGCGTTTAATTCGGAACACCCACTTACATCCAATCGGTTTCCTAGAAGAGGGGGCAACGAGTTCCACGTTTGATTTCGGAGTAAGGCGTTATATTCATCATCCGTAGCCTTACGCCATAATGGGTCTTTATATGCTTGAAGGTAGGTATTTGGTTCGAGAGATGGAGGAATAGGATGAACAGTAGTGGTGTTGACAAAGTGAGAATTGTAATATTTGGGGTTGGGTTTCCTAGTTCTAGGAGGTAAAGTGGAGGGTGCGGATGGTGACTGTGTGGATGAAGGGGAAGAAGTCGTGTGTGAGGTGGGTGGGTTGGAGTTGGTATCCGGAGCTGATGAGGAAGTGGCAGAATTGGAGTTAGGCGAGTTATCACACGTGATAGAGGCGGAACGAGCAGAGGTAGGAGACGATGGGGTTGAAGAGAAATTTGTAGTGATTGGGTCATGAGAGGAAGAGGTGATGGATGGAGTGGAGTTGATAGGGATTTGAGGTGACACATGCAAAGGTGGTGCATGCATGGAGTTGGGTGGATTTGGAGTTGACACAAGCAAAGGTGGTGGAGCATGAGAATTAGAAAAAAATTCATCAGTGGTTGGTAGAGAATATGTTTTGGAGGAATTCCCTTTGTATGGGAAGATATCCTTAACAAATGCTACGTGTCTTGAATGGTAAAGGCGGTTGGTTCGTGAATCGAGACATTTATAATCCGACTTCGACGTAGAGTAGCCTAAGAAAATGCATGGTTGGGAATGAGGTTGCAGCTTGGATGTAGCATAAGGTTTGAGCCACGGGTAGCATAAGCATCCAAAGGTTTTTAGTTTTATGTAATTTGTTGACGCATTATAAAGCATTTGATATGGCGATTTGGATTGAAGGATTGGTGTAGGAAGGCGGTTAATGAGATAGACTGTCGTTTGAAACGCATGAGACCAAAACGAAAGTGGTAAACCGGCATAGTGTAACAAGGCAAGACCGGTTTCCACGATGTGGCGATGACGTCGCTCAGCGATTCCGTTCTGTTCGGGGGTATGCGGAGGAGTGGTGTAATGTGAGATCCCCATGGATTGGAGAAACGGTAAAAGACCGACATATTCACCACCATTGTCGGTGAAGATGGATATAATATGTGTTTGTAAAACTTTTCCACTAGTAGTTTGAACTGTGGAAAGATGACGGACACATCGGATTTGCGTTTGATAGGATAAAGCCACACATATTTAGAGTAATAATCCACAAACACAACATAATATTTGAACTCATCAATAGATTGTTGAACGGGTCCCCAAACATCCGAATAGAGAAGCTGTAATGGTTTTGTAGCAACAAAGGAGTTTGGTCCAAATGGCAAATTGTGACATTTATTAATAGCACACGATTGACAATGCAAAGTAGAACATGACAAAGACTTAAAACTAAGACCGAGGTCTTTACAAAGAAGTTTAAAAATACGAAAACACGGATGTCTAAGTCGATGATGCCATTGGAGTGGTGATGCGGATGTAGTTGAATTAACATGTGGAAGCGAGGTTAAATGATTGAGATAGTAAACATCATGGATGTTCTCCCCCAGCATGAGAGGCGCCCCCGTTTTGAGATCCTTCACAAAAAAATGAAAGGAAAAAATTCAACAGAAACTTGATTAGTACGACATAGTTTAGCAACCGATATTAAATTGGTGCGTATGTTAGGGACACATAAAATATCAGGTAAGGAAAATGGTTTGGTTTTAGTAGAAAATTGAGTTGAACCAGTATATCTTAGGGAGACCCGTACCATCACCTAGAACGATATCATCGGGACCACCATATTCAGAAACAGAGGAGAGTGTGGCCGGACAAGAAGTGAGATGATGCGAGGCACCACTGTCCATCATCCACATTTGAGATCCCGGAGTAGAGGTGACGGCATTGGCAACAGGGTTGGACGAGTGATTGTTGAAGGTGATCTGATTATCTTTTAGAAACCTGGCGAGCTTCCGGCAGTCACGAGTGTCGTGACCCGAGATGTTACAAAAGTTGCAAAACTGATTTGTACGATTACTAGATGGACCCGGTTGAAACCTGTTAGACCGGGATGGTCGCTGGGATGAGGCGGGTAACGGCGTTCGGGCATTCCGGTTTTGAAGATCGGAATGGCGGAAATGGTGTCGGACTTGTTGTCTTTGGGTTGCATTCGCCGTAGCAATAACGGGGTTAACGGTGTCGGCCGGTTTCAACGATCGTTCAAAGTCCACAAGTTTGTCAAAAAGTTCCGATAGGAGACCGGGGTTTCCCGTACTTTAAGCGCAGCAGCTATGGAGGTGTATTCGTCACCAAGTTGGGTGAGAACATGAACCATAAGGTCCTCCTCGGTGACGGGACTTTGAACGAGAGCCAATTCGTCGGCAATGGCGCGCATCTCATTGAGAAACTCAGCCACAGATCTAGCGCCCTTAGGGTTCGTTGCAAGTTTAGATTTTAGGGAGATTATTCGGGAGCGTGATTTGCTTGCAAAGGAGGACGTTAACCGGTCCCACGCATCTTTGGCAGTGGAGGCCGATGCGATTAGTGGTTGGATATCATTGGAGCAAGATCCAAGAAGGGCACTAAAGATAACCTGGTCTTGACGAAACCAGGTCGTATAAGCCGGGTCGGTTTGTGGCGGAGCCGGAGTAGCGCCGGTGATGAAGTTGTCGAGGTCAAGGCCGATGAGGGTTGATTGCACATGGCGTCTCCAAACTGAAAAGTTTTGAGAGGTGAGGGTGATGTTAAAGTGAGTAGAGGCAGTAATGGTGATAATGGTGTTTGAGGAAGCCATTGATGAATGATGGAAGAAAGAAAAAAAAATGGATCGGCTAGGGTACTCGTGAGAGTGTTTCAGGCTCTGATTACCATATAAGGATAACGGAAAACATAAATTCTATTCAATAGATACATTGTGTACATATAGGGAGAGGTGCACAATTCCAGGAGCTAATAAAGAGATATACATAGAAGTTACAACTTTGACTAAACATTGATTCTAGAATATTTC
Organism: Bidens hawaiensis; assembly: GCF_021521415.1. Taxonomy (NCBI): domain Eukaryota; kingdom Viridiplantae; phylum Streptophyta; class Magnoliopsida; order Asterales; family Asteraceae; genus Bidens; species Bidens hawaiensis. Next base: position 17,321 of record NW_027505296.1, on the reverse strand, counting down.
AATTATTTGAATAAATCAATTAGCGGGATTTGACGTTAATGCATTTGTATTAATATTTATATGATGTTATATACCTTTGATCACATTTATTCAAGTTAGATAACAAGATACTAACCATTAATTCACCTTAAAACAGCCTTAATTCGGGTTTAACCAAAACCCACCAAGAACACTTTAAATGGTGGATATAGAAAAGAAAAGAGGTTGCTTACTTGCTCTTTGGAGAGTTGTGCAAATCAAAACGTGCATGCAAACACTAATTTGATCTTGATCAAGGCTTTCTCCCCACCTTTTGTTCTTCTATGTAAATCGATGCACACACACAGCACATACCAATACCAGTGAGTGTGCGTGACTCACATCCCCCATCATATGTATTTTTATTTTTTTTTCTTTCAGCCCCCTAGACTTATGAACTTGAATTCCTCTTATCCAAAACTCAAGTATATCCATTTGACAAACAAACCCTCCACCTTTTACATATTTATATTTACTCCTTATAATTTTATTTTCTCTATATCATGTAAAAAGCATAGGAGTTGGTCGTTACATTATAGATTTTTTATTTTTCTAAATTATTTTTATGGGTTTCAATATAATATATGTTACACATTTGACTAAAAAATCATTTTACATATTACGTAATTACAGTGTTTTACTTTCTAGGTTACTTGTACGTAGCCCATAATGTTACTTAAGTTACGTATACCTAACCCAATACTTAAAATGATTTTTTGGTAAAAATGTATGATATTATATTAACAATCTTATGAATAAAATGAAATAAAAATAATTATTAGCATTGGTTAAAATTGGTATTTTTAGTGATTCTCTCGGTTTTCGTCTAACTTGTGTGTAGAAAACTAGAAGGGGGGGGGGGGGGGGGTGGGTGAATACTTTTTCTTAATTTTTAGGTTAATTTTATTCTTTTAGAGACTTGTTTAATTCTTGTAACTTAACCACCAAGATCAATGAATTGCAATAACAAACAAGTAAATAGTTTTGAGTTAGAAAGACAAAACCGATTTATAGAGGTTCGAGTGGTATTAACAAACCAACTCTACGTCCTCTCCCCGACCTCCACGTCGATAGTTGCTCCACTAAAAACGTCTCCCTAAAACGGTAGGGATCACCCAAGTACAACGTTTCACTTTCTAAGAAAGTGATCACCTTCTTCACTAACCCTCCCAAGAGCTAGCTTTACAACCAACAATTCCTTCACTATTTTAAGATAGTGAAAGCTCTCAAAACTCACAAATTGTAACACTATTTCAAGATAGTGTGACCCCTCACAAATACAACAAAAGCTATTTCAAGATAGCTTTAACAAACACTCATACAACAAAGCTTTCAACAAAGCAAACACTTGAGCACTTGAACACTTTACTTTTTCTTGCTCTTTGATTTTCACAATCTCACAAACACAACTAGAAGTATGATCAATATCAAGAGAGATTGTTTTTATGTATGTATATTATCTAGAGCAAAAGGGGTGTTTTTAAAAGAAAGCTAAGACCTTTATTTATAGACCAAAAAGCAAAAACCAACTTTTGGTTCGGGTGGTCGACCGTGGACCTGAACGTTTACATTTCGAAATTCAAATTTGAACGTTTTATTTGGTCTTGTCTTGGTTTCTTTTCAACTAATCAGTTTTCTAGACTTATTCAACACCATTCCACTAACTTAGTTCAATCAAACTACTTCAATTTGAATTTTTAACCAAAAATGGTCAAACACCTTTTCTCTTAAAAAACTCTTCAAAATCATCCTACAAGATTTCATCCCATGCTTGAGATGACAACTCCAACATTAAACAATTCAAGTTGGTGGCTTGACCATGCTTCATACAACTACTCTTTCTTTTTCTTTTTTTTTAAAAAAAAACACAAGACCAAACTTTTTAAACAAAACTTTATAAAAACTTTCTAGTTGACCATGATCCATTCACCAACTACTCTTTCTTTTTCTTTAAAAAACACAAGACCACATTTTATAAAAACTTTTATAAAAACTTTCAAGTTTCTTTTATTAAAAGAAAATCCTACTCTTTTAAATGTTTGGTTATTTTACTTAGGTAAGTTTTATATTAACTCTCTCTTGATAATAAACCATACTTACCTAATTGGAGCTTCACAAGCATAATCACCAAACATGACTTAATCAAGTGCATAAAACATGTATATGACTTATGTTCATTATTAACTTAACGAGTATTCATTTAAGTCACAATTAGTTGGTCATTATCAAAACCTTAACATAATTTCATTGTTTTCCCAACAATCTCCCCCTTTTTGATAATGACAAAAACCTTTGAATGGTTAACCTCTTGTGACTATAACAAATCAAAAGTTAACCATAATAATGAACATGTTAACAAGTCATATATCTTGATCTCTAAGCTTTGTCACATTTAGAGATTTTGCTTCTTCCATTGACTTGAGCTTCTTCTTTTGACTTTCGTTAGCTTCTTCATTTAACTTTTGTTGATTCTTGACTTGTTGACTCTTTCTCCCCCTTTTTGTCATTAGCCAAAAAGCAAGGCTCCCCCTAGAACCATTAGCTCCCCCTACAATGAGTAGCTCCCCCTACAATCTTCACAAACTTGTATACTTGCAAACACAAACATTAGTAGCATAGCAAATTATATCCAAAACACACAATAATTAAAAGGATGATAAATTACCAAAGTTTGACCTACCGGTCATCATCCACACACATAGTCGTAGTCCTAAATTACGAGAGTTCAAAGTTCAATCACACACAAACCGGCCCACATAAACCGGACAAATCCTAACAAGTTTTAAGTTGTTAAAACGGCCATTAAGACATGCGACTGTATCACCAAATCAAGTTTGAAAAAGTTTTTACCACACCATGAGATTAAGGAACTAAATGGCACGAGGTGGATAGTAAGAACACCCCGTTGACGTTGATCCGCAACCTCCTCCTAGCAAGCCCTTTACCTTTCCATAAATTCTGCTTATTAAACCTTTGTTTACCTCCACTTGCTCCCTCAAGTCATCAAACTCCTCTCTAGTTACCGTATCTCTTATTGGCTCGCACTCTTTCTCAGCACAATATGCACTAAAATCTTCAAGACTAAAAGGGCTATTATGAGATATGAACTTGCTAGGCTTGATAGGATTGAGACATTGGGCTATGTCTTGGAGTTATAAGATGAGTTGGTTTTTGGTTAAGGTTCGGTTACAGGGTGTGTAAGATATAGTAGGAGGAAGGTCAAGACGCAAGAATAGTCTTGTTAAAAGAATTCCATACTTCATAGAAGTCCTCATGCTTAGGGGTATGTTCATCATGCTTCGCAACATGATGTACCCAACATTGCAAGTTTGGAAAGTTTTTAGACAAAACAAGGTGTAGGCTTCTAGAGCACTTACTTGCATGTTCTCTTTTCCCTTCATAAATAAGTTGAGACAAAGAATCTTGTGCCACACGATACATTCCTGTAGAAGGTCTTCAACAAAAAGGTGGGTTGCTTGAGGGTTAGTTGTGGAGTTGCAAATGGTGGCGACGATTCTTTGGGGGGGAGGCACAATGTGTATGTCGGAAAGGTCATGGGTTTTCACATACAATCTTGGTCCATCGGAAGGGATATCAAGCAAATCACAAAAATTCTTAATGGTCCATGACCATTGTTTGTTGTACATGGTGCATGTAACCATGCACGTATTTTTGTCGAAATAAAACCCCGCATAAAATTCTTTCAAATGAGTTGGATGAACCAATTCATCCAAGTTGATCAAGAAATCCCACCCCATAGCAATGAATCGTTCACGTACTTGATATTCGGAAAGACTATTGCATTCAACAATTCTTCCTTCCAAAACCATTCTATTGTTTAGCAATTTTAGGTTGGTGGTAATAGAATGTTGATTCAAGTATTTAGGTGAGGTTGCCATGACTAGCTTCTTTTAGGCTGTGTTAAGCAATGTGATTAGCATTCTCTTTTATAGACAAGAGTGACATCTTTGTTCAAGAGACAATAATTTAGTAGGTATGGATTATTAAGTTTGATTTGAAGCTAGTCACTTAAAGTTGATGTGTTAGGTTAAAAACAAAGTTTTAAGTACTTAAATTTCAGTCCTAGGTTTTAGCAATGGGAATTGTTAATTTTATAAGTACATGTGGTAGGTAGTTGAAGTTAAGAGTGATTAAAATCCGAACTAGCATAATCTGATGGGTCACGGTCGAACCGTGGTCGACCGTGGGCATCAGTTTTTAGTTTCTTCGTTTTTGAGATCGGGCCTGCCCAGTTTAGTGGTCGATCCGCGGTCGACCGTGGGGCTGTTCTTGCTGGTTTTGTTGCCCGCTCACGGTCACTCGTGGATTGGCTGTTTCCCGTGTTTTTATCATTTTTAAGTTGTTTTTGCATGGTTTCTTGATTTTAAAGTGTATATTTCACATCCTTATCATATATCACTCTATTTGTTCAAATTTTATCATTTTCTAAGGCTTAAGGGTTGTGTTCCAACATTCCTAATCCTAATCTCATGATTTTAAATGTTTCCTTTTTCAAAGGTTTGGTGAATATATCGGCGATGTTTTCTTCCGAAGGAACTTTTTCCATATTAATATTACCTTTTTGAACATTATCACTTCAAAAATGACCTCTTTATTCCTTTGGATAGAGGTACGGTGTGCCTACATCCCACCCTCCCCAGACCCTACTTATAGCTTTGCTGTCGGTGGGACTTTACTAGGTATGATTGATTGATTGATCTCTTCAAAAATGATGTCTTAACTCTATATGTTTAGTTCTAGCATGCAAAACCGGATTCTTACTTAAGTCTATTGCACTTTTATTATCACAAAATATAAGAATATTTTCACATGTTACCTCATAATCCACGAGTGTTTGTTTCATCCAAAGTGCTTGTGCACAAGCTCTCCCGGCCGCGACATATTCGGCTTCGGTTGTTGATAAGGCCACGGAAGCTTGTTTCTTTGAGAACCATGAAGTTAGTGCTAATCCCATGAATGCACAAACTCCACTAGTGCTGTTTCTATCAATCAAACATCTTCCAAGATCCGCATCCGCAAAGGACATCACATCCGTTCCTTCACCTTTTGGATACCATAGACCTAATTCTAGGGTTCCTTTGATGTATCTAAATATTCTTTTAATGGCTTCATAATGTGATTTCTTTGGATTCTCTTAAAATCTTGCACAATAACAAACACTATACATAATATCGGGTCTACTTGCCGTTAGATAAAGCAAGCTCCCGATCATACCTCTATATCTCGTGCTACTACATGGTTCACCATTTTCATCTTGAGTTAAATTAGTAGTAGTTGCCATAGGTGTATCCATTGGTTTCACATTTTCAAAATCAAATTTCTTTAACATATCTCTAATATATTTAGATTGATTTATAAATGTGCCATTATCATATTGTTTTATTTGCAAACCAAGAAAGAAATTTAATTCACCCATCATACTTATTTCAAATTCTTCATGCATCTTTTTAGCAAATTCATCACATAAAATGGAGCAAGTAGATCCAAAAATAATATCATCCACATATATTTGAACAAGCAAGATATCAATGTCACATTTCTTAATAAACAAAGTGTTATCTACCTTTCCCATTACATAACCATTATCTAGCAAAAATGTTTTCAATCTTTCATACCAAGCTCTAGGAGCTTGTTTAAGTCCATATAATGCCTTTTTAAGCTTGTAAACATGATGTGGTTTAATACAATCTTCAAAACTGGGTGGTTGTGACACATAAACTTCTTCATTGATTATTACATTATAAATTGCACTTTTAACATCCATTTGATATAGTTTAAAGTCTCTTGCACACGCATATGCAAGTAGAATCCTTATGGATTCTAATCTAGCAACCGGAGCAAAGGTTTCTTCATAATCGATACCTTCTTGTTGATCAAACCGTTGTGACACTAGTCTAGCTTTGTTTCTAGTGACTATACCGTTTTCATCCATCTTATTCCTATAGACCCATTTGGTTCCTAAAATGGTATGACCACTAGGTGGAGGAACAAGTTCCCAAACTTGATTACTAGTGAATTGATTTAATTCTTCTTGCATTGCTATAACCCAACTCTCATCCTTGAGAGCTTCATTTATATTTTTGGGTTCGATGGATGAAACGAATGCTACAAATGAACAAAGTTTATGAATTTGGGATCTGGTGGTTCTTTGGTTTAGATCTCCTATTACTTGTTCTATAGGATGGTCCCTATCTTCCTTAATGTTAGTTATTTGATTATCTTCTTGAGTAGGAATTTTATCTAGTTCATTAGTTTCCTTAGATGGTTGGTTTTGTATTATTCTAATAGCCTCTTCCTCACATACATCATCATCCACCAAAGGTGGTGACTTTGTAGGTGGAGTTTCATCAAAGGCTACATCTAAGAATTCCTCTATAAACATGGTTGACTTGTTTAAGACTCTATATGCTTTACTAGTTAGAGAGTATCCTAAAAACACTCCTTGATAAGCCTTAGCATCAAATTTGGTTAAGTAATTTTTAGTATCAAAAATAAAACACTTACACCCAAAGACTCTAAGGTGTCCTAAAGATGGCTTTCTACCTTTAAATATTTCATAAGGTGTTTTATCAAGTATTGGTCTAACTAGAACCCGTACTTAATTAGGGACTACATGCCTTTATGCATCGTAGTTACCACTATATATCAAATAACTAGTTTTTGTCCCCCGTATTACGGGGGCTGTTTTATATTATTCGTTTATAATATTTTTATACTTTTTTGGTGTTTAACTTTATTTATTGTAAGGAAATTAATAATATACTTAGAGTTTGATGATAAAAGTGTTTCACAAATAACTAAGATGTTATAACTTGGTGTAAAAGTTATTTGTGTTTGGTGAGATCCAAGACCCGCTTATTTATTTTATTATAAAATTGTTTCTTAATTATAAATAATATCTTTTTTTTAAATCATATAACAATTTTTAGTATATCCCTATTTTATAGGATTTTTACGTCAATAATTTGGTGAGATTGATTTTTAATTTAGTGGGATGTTATAACCCGTTTAGGGAATATCTGGGTTTGGTAAGATTCATACCCGTGAATTCAGGTCAAATGCATGAGAAGTCTCCATTTAAAAATCAAGCAAATCTGATAACTTCAAAAAAGTGTGAGCAACCACATCGCGACACCTATGATTTTTATGTTTTCGTTTATATATATTATAGTAAAGAGTGTAAAATCTTTACTATTTATTTCAAGACATATCATATTGGAGTTATTTTAGATTTCCGTCAGATTGTTGACTTTGACTTATTTAAATTTGTCTTTAATTATATCTTTGAATACTGTATAATATGTATGACACATCAATCTCAACGGGACGGGTGTTACAAAATGGGTAATGTGGATATTGACCAAGATGCTTAAAACACTCTTGTAATGAGCTTGAACTTACTATAGATATCAACTGTTCAGGATATATGTATCACAATCCCAAATAGCATAGGAAGCAGATTGGATAGCATTTGTAAGACACCATCCAATAGTGACGTTATTCTAGTTACCTATAAACCCAAGACATGATTTCCTATAATGTAGTTGTTAGTTGGAATGGTTATGTAATCTAAAACCATCATCTCTTATGTTACCAAACACAAACGCAAAAAAATGAAAAAAAGATTTCTTCCTTGTTATTTTTGGTTTTCACCTATTTAGTCTACATAGTCTTTCGTACTGGGCATCTGTGCCTACTTAAGTTGCAATAGATTCAGACGCGAACAAAATCGGCTGCATAATTAAAAGTTGATTGTGGCTATTTGGCAGAAAGATTTGGTCTCACGAGTTCGATTGCAAAATGTTTTGCTAAATAATAAACACAAGAAAGTAACAAACTAGAACCATCAATAATCATAAACCAATATAGATATTGGTATGTTTGGCAGGAAGCTTTTAAGAGCTTTTAGGAGCTTCAAGCTTAAAGCTTTTAAGAAAAAAATCATACTCAATTAAAAGTTTTGTTTGGTTCAGAGAGCTTGAAGGTTTTAGGTAAGGAGAAAAAGCTTAAAGCTTAAAGTTTCCACTAGTAGCGTTTAGAAAGGGCTACAAGCTTTTAGTATGATAATTTACTTAATTAACCTTCCAAAATAAATACATTTACTATTATTGTTCTTAGTTATGCCCATTTTAGTAATTTTATACGTTTTTTTAAAAGCTCCAGCTAATTTGTCATACCTCTAAATATATCTAAAAAGCTACAACTAACAGCTACCAGCTGCAGCTTCCAGCCAACAGTTTTCAGCTACAGCTACTAACTAGTTTTGCCATACTCATTATTTCTTTAATCAAACGGATCTTTTGTTTAGCCATATACAAATCTGAGCCCGTCTTTTATTTAATTAGAAACAGATCCATGCCCGTATCATGTCTCTTAGGCCGAAATCCATATTTATTAATTTAAAGCCCAAATAACTATATAGAGCCCTAGTAGAGATATGGCCGACAAACAATAATACACTATACATTACTATTAAACGAACTAGCAGTCCTGAATCAACTCATTAATAATTAATAATATTTACTACATCATCAACTTAATTCAATAACACCAAAATCGTGAAAATATCACCAAAATTACCGGTAGATATCTACCCTATCATATATATAATTTTGGGACTAAATCGTGTCCCAAAAATATGATTACAATATATTCCGGTCACAAAATTTGATCGCAAAAATTAGTTGCGATAATGGTTTAAACTAGTTACGGCTCATCCATGAAACTTGTGAAATATCAGTTTCTTTTAACGACATAACAATAATGGACCAAATTTAAGGGTGAGAGGGTTGCTACCCTCAAGTACCCCAAAAGCCACCAACCATCCAACGCAACCATGCCGGTTACACCATCTACTACTCAAAAAATCATTTAAACAATAGTCAATGCTACCCCAAATACCGTCAACTCTCTCTCTATCTATCTCTCTCAGCTAGCTAATATAAACCGCTTTCCTTCTCTCTCTAAATACCCTAAATTGAAGGTTGCGGTGTTACCCCATTGGGGGACTGATGTAGCGTACTAATAGAGAACGAAGGCTAATCACGTTGATTCTGTGAATACACGTAATGATCATTTCCCATACCCCCAAATTTGACCCAAAAGGCAGAAATTTGAAAAGCAAAAGTATTTTTATAAAATTATAATCAATGATCAGTCACAAGACATCATAACATATTAATAGAGAATCCGAAATGGGTTTGGGCCAACAAAAAGAACCACAAGCCAAACAAAGGCCCAAAAGAAAACCCAAAAACAAGGCAAAAAACATAAAACTGTATCTAGAAGGCTTATTTAGGAAAAATAAACGGGATAACCCGCCTATGGCATGTTACCACAACGTGGCCCACGTTCCAAATGTCGTTTTGATTGGTAGCACGCCTGAAACGGAAGCTCGTTGCCCAAGTTATGCCTATTTTCGTGCAGCACCTCTATAAGCGCGATCTTGGATCTTCAGAAACATCATGGCCCGATTTTCTACACTTGGGCCGCATCAGGGACCATACCCAATTGAGGTACACGAGGGTTCCCCTCTCATCCTAAGGTGGTACGCCAAAATATTTGGTCGTGGGATTTTCAATAGTTCGATTAACTTGATTTTGCATAAATGCTTATTCACGTTGATTCAGCTAACGAAATAATAATTTTGGGCCTTGAGATTATTGGACCTAAACAATGAATTTCGACTTCAAATTTCGGGCTTCAACCTTTGGTGAACCAGTCAACATTACACATTTGATCCTGATTTTGTTTATGATTTGCCAAAAATTTAATAGTGTACTCGTAGAGTGTACGTAGTAGATTAGTCTCGACAAAAAAGTGTGAATTTGAAGGTTCTTTTTTCTTTCAGAGACACCATAAACATGATTACAACCCCTAAAAATCTAATTATGGCATCTGTAAAATAATAAAAACCTCATTAGGTGTTTGTTATATATTTTTGAACAACCAAATATTGGAGTACCGCAAAGAGAGATAATATAATGAAACGTAATCAAGTACAATTTTCTAATTATGACAACTATGTATATAATACTCGAAACTCCAATAATATATTCTCAAATACTTGATTTACACTAAAACGATATGATCATATGTAAATGGATGTTGTTTCACATACTAGAACAACCAATGTATTCAAAATAGCATCATATGATTAACGGACCATATGAACAACTTATTTTTTATTCAGCACATGTTTACTAGGAGTTCATAAATTTTCAATTACACGCTTATGTAGAAGATATTCCACCTATCTCTTGTAAGATTTTTGTAGGGCACACTGAGTCGAATCGTGGTATAGCGTATGGTCCTTGAAATATGTTCGTGAAAATTACTTTATACGCTGCTTCAGTTAAGTGCAATCCATCCCAATTAGCATATGTGTGTGGCTGCACACATACAGTTGATGACACATCTGCACATGGTGTTGATATGTTGAACTTATATGGTCCTCTGCCCCCACAACATGCTTTTAATGCACCATTTATAAATCCTGATATAAAAAAATGTTAAGTGTTATACAAAGGACATGAAAAATATATATATATTCATGATCGGACTGATTTTCTAATGTTATTGATTAATTTGTAAATGTGACAAGTTATGTACCATATTTATTTGGAGATCAAAAAAATTGCATGGCAGCGTTGTAGTAGTCTGCATATATAATATTAACTTCAGGATAACTATCTCGCATTTTACTAAGTTCCATCTTGAGAAGTTTGTTGTGGTACTCGGCAAATGTGTTTAGCTGGGTAATACAACCAGTTGAATTATCATATTTCACATCATCAGATCCATAATATTTTGTTAAATACACCGGCAAACATCCAATTGGTAAGTTTCCTGGTATTAGCAGTGTCTTGGCCCCTAGCTCAATAAGTTCCTATTTTTCCACAATACGTATGAAGTGAAGCCACTCTTATGCAACTTCTTTTTTAAATAAAAAAAAGTAATGTACTTACATTAACTGCTGAGACGATGGCTTCAATGACAAGCGGAACATATGTTTCAACCTCGTTGAGGGATTTTCCGGCAAGTATTGAATGATTGTAATCATTTCCTCCAATCTCGCCCATGAGAACCAAAGATTGTCCAATTATGCGTTTGCAATCTGCATTAGTTATATGAACATAAACAGTTTGATCAAAAATCATTTCCTCCAATCACGTGAACTCATGTGTTTAAGTTTTCTGTGTGGTACCAATGAAAATCATTCAGCTTTAATTAACCCCAAAATAATTACCTGAATGAATTTTTTGGAGAGACTATACACTAACATTATTATGGCTGGAAAGTAAACGCTGTTAGGGATGAATTGTTAAATATCTCAATTCTCACGGATCTAATATATATAGTGAACCATGAAAATCATTATTAAACTTTGATATATTGGTTGGTTAATTATCAATTCAAGAAGATTATTAATTAATAATTCTTTGTCCGTATGAGAGGCAAGTCTCAAGAGACAAATTTATAAGCGTGGAAGGTGATTTGTTAGACGAAGAATTAACGGTCCATGCTTTCTTTCATTGTTATTTAGACTGAACAAAGAACATAAATTTGTTGAGATATAGTGTAAAGTCAACATAAAGTCAACTGGGAGTAGGTAATCATCATCGGTGGGAAAGTTACTACCGATGAAATGTTGGTACTGATATGGTTAGTACTGGTGTTCAAGATAAGTCACCACCGACGAGTTGTTACTAATGGTTGTGAATAAAGGCGTTAGTGGCAAGTAGTTACTACTAACTGCGATAAAAGATTTTCTACCACTTTCTGTTAGATTTGTTACAGATTGTTATCCAATGGGGTATACAAGTAATGGAAGGTAGGCTCTAATTAATCCATTACGATACTCATTGTTGTTAATAATTATACGGAAATCATTTGAGTATAATTGAACATAAAATTTGTCAACTGTACGTTGGTGGTGCGTACATTTATATTCAGTTCAAGTTTTGATTCTTCACTAGTATTAAAAGTGATTTATTTTCATTACTCGTATTTAACAGTCGGTATCAAAGTCTGATTATTGGCTTAATTCAAAGAAGGCAACTTTAATGTAATCAAGATAGATAGACAGATAGATAGACAGTGAAGAAACACGGATCCGATTCCCTGGTACGGGTCCTGGATCCAATGAGTCCACAAGGTAAAATACGATAACTACTAACACAGTATGAGCACAACTTCCCCAAGTCCAGTGACCGGAACCTGCAAAACAGACGCCGTGAGTCTCGTTACAGGAAGGACAAGAGGGGGGATCTTCCTGTAGCCACCCTCCGGCGTGAGAATCAGTAACGTTCGTAAAGGAGAAAGTACTGAAAGTATACAGACTAAGTGTAGCCAGAGTATAAGTGAGTCAGAGTGATTGTGAGTGAATGGAATTGAATACCTCATGCAGGTTGACGAGGTATTTATAGCCAAAGGACGTAGGAAGATGATTGGGTCAGCTGTCCTCTTCTAGAAGGCCTTGATAACTGCCTGGACGCATGCCCTTCTGTGATAGGTTGAGTTATACGTCCCATGTGCATGGGTATAACAACCTAGACACGCGTCGCCTTATGATAGGACGGATTGCACCCTGGCCATGTGCACGGTTATAATAACTTATCCAGATGTCCTTTGCTCATTGGCAGGCGAGTCACGTATCCTTCAAGTAACAATCGTGAATATTCTTCTAAAGGATAGTTAGCTGATGACAGCTGTCCAGTTGGCATTGCCTTCCGGTCACTTTGGCGGATAGATGTCCTATCACGCGGATGCTTCCGCGCGAGGTATGAGGACGTTCTTCCTCTACTGTGTTATGCGGGAGATCCATATGTCCCGCGGGTGGTATATGAGAGGTTCCTCTATGACCCGCGGGTGGTATTTAAGGGTATTTGGGTCTTTTTGGTACCCTACCTCTATAAGTCCCCCTAGTCCAGTGTTTCTTCCGCCTGAAGTCTTTATGCGGGTGAAATTTTGGACTTAATGTATTTTGGGGGTTTTTGAATTTTGAGGTTTGGTAGAAAATATCTTCTGTTGGTGTAGATAATCATGAAAAAATGACAAGTTGACCACTCGCAGGCGCGTGAACAGATGATGGAACGTTTTTTACGGCTGTCACTGTACCCGACTGTGCAACTTTTTCTCTTTTTCGAATTTCTCGCGTGACGTGGCGGTTGTTGATTAGGCGATGACTTTCTCACTCCACAAATCATATCCCATCGCATTAATTGCGATGGGTATATATAGAGGGAGTTATCTTCTCTTTGAAGTTTTATCACCTTTATTTCCTGATTATCTTCTTACTTTCTTTCTGATAAAATACTGAATTCCTTGTATATCTTCTTTCTACTTCACCAAATCCTACTATAATGTCGAACGTTCAGACTGAGGTTGATGAGATTGAAGTCTCATGGGATCATTCTGAATACGAGAAATTGCTGGAGACTTACGGCATTCCACCGTAATGGGAACCGGAATTCCCTTCCCCCGGTTCTATAGCCAGTTTGCCACCACCTGGCAAAATGGCTGTCTACTCTGATTATTTCGTTTACGAGAATTTCCGTTTTCCCATAACGAATTTTTTTATGAAGGTGCTAACTGCTTATGGGATCCATTTATCCCAACTGCACCCGCGTGCTGTAATGCGAATTCGTCATTAAGAATTCGTGTGTACAGCACGTGACATGGTACCACATGTTGACCGATTTCCGGTTTTCTACCGACTTGCCAACCGTGACGGTTGGTTTACGTGCCAAGGCTTTTCCGATAGGAGTCTAGGTTACGAAGTCGAGAAGGAGTCCGCCAACTGGCGTAATAAGATTTTCTGGATCTCTGAGGACGTGGTACCTGTTGCCATGGTTCGTCGTCCGGTTAATTCTGCGCTGCCGGACGTTATCACGGCCGCTCACGAGGATCGTGACTGGTATCGTGTTCTTATGTCGGAGCCGACGCCGATACGAGCACTGCCTGAGGAAGCATTGGTGTGGGCGGGCATGAGCCGCTTAAGGCCATCAGAATTTATGGAGCCCATCTTTGTTGACTTAAATGAATGTAAGTTGTCTTTTTTTTTCTTCTCTTCCTCGAGGCTTTTTATGATTGATTTTCTATTTTTTCAGGTCGGAGGTCTATGCTTAATGCCCTCTTTGAGGATAGGGGTTGTGTCCGTAAGAGCATCCGTGATGCGGGGGACCAACCTATCCTTGAGAAGACCAAGGCCCGATTTCTTTTTCCGACGAAAGTGCGGGCTGAGCCTGTAATTTCGGACGCTACATTTGAAACAGGTGCGTATGTTCTAAACCCTCCTCCGCTTAATGCCATTACTTCTGAAGGGATGATCGTCATTCTATCATCAAGCGATGATGATGACAATGCCTCTGTGTTTTATGCCTCTCAAGAGGAGAGGAACTCTGATGACGATGCCTCTGAACTTTCCTCTGTCTCATCTTTATTGGCAGAGTTGGAGAAAAAAAGAGCTTTTTTGGCTTTTTAAGCGAGTCAAGCCGGTGCAAAGACTTTGGACACTGAGGCGGGATCTTCGAAGAAGAAACAGAAGACCCATCGTCCCAAGAAGCCACAGTACAGTCTTGCTAAATGCATTGATATAGTAGAAGGTATGCATTCTCCTTTCTGTATTTTGTTGTCTTGAGATATTAGCTAAGTATAGCTTTCTTCTTTTTTGCAGATCCATTGATCTTTAGGGATGATGTATCCGAGATGTTACCCACACCAACTCCCCAATCTGATAGGTAACAGTCTCCTCCTCCGGAGAATACTATGGAAAATTGGCCATCATCTCTTCTGATTGAGACGACAACAGAGGAAAGGCCACCGACTCCCCCGGTTGATACTACATTGGAGGAACCTAACATCCAGTCTGGTACTGATAGTCGTTATGACTATATTTTTCAGATTGGAAGTGCTACTGGTTTCCAGGAGAACAACCCTGCCGTGAATGCAGAGGGTTTCAGGATTAACGAGTCTCCTCCTCGTCCTCATCCACAACAATCATCCTCAATCCCAGTTCGCCTTGCAACTTCAGCTTCCTATTACTATGGGGACACAAACTTGGGAGATAAGTTTAATTTGTTTGTCCCTCCATGGGATATTACCAATGGGTCCCGGTTTTCTGATCCCGGGACCTGTATGAGCTTTGTCAAACACTGTGTTCAGCCAGCCGAAATGGTGCATCAGCGTGACCGCTCCCGCCATGACCTTCACACTGATCTTTCATTTTCCTTGGCTAATTCTTTGGCCTGTAGCCAGGAAATCTTGCGTGAATGGCGTACTATGGGCGGGAAGCTGGGTGAAGCTTATCGGGCCACTGAGGCTGCGAAAAAAGAAGCTGAAGAGCATCGTGTGGCGGCCAATACTGCTAAGTGGAAGCAGACGGATGCGGAGATCACCCTCAGGGGTTAGCAGGATCGGATGCTACCGCTGCTCGCCAATGGAAGGAGGCCTGCGAAAAGCAGAACTCCCTTCTTGAGGCTTCCCGGGCTAAGGCTCAGAAAGAAAAAGATGATTTGGCCCGGGCTCAAGAAGCGAACTCAGCTCTGGAAAATCAAGTAACCCTTCAAGGTACTTGAATCCAAGAGCTTGAGGCGGAACTGAAGTTGCAGAGGGAGCAAGTTGAGCTTAGAGATAAAAGTGCTGCTGAGATTCAAGCTGCTTACGACTCCCTCTTTCAAGCTCGTGAAGAAGCGACTGCGGAATCTCAAGAACTCCGGATGCGAGCTGAACGCGTGGAGCAAGACTGTCAGTGTTTCCTCACTCGGGGACTTGATTCCGTAAGCTTTTCTTTATTTGTTGTTCATCTCACGTTTTGATACCAAATACTTATGTTTTTATCTTGTCAGGTCATCCGCCATATTAAGGGGAGTCCTTAGATGATTGACAGCTTTTCCAACCTGATGGCTGCCTCTTCTCAGCTTGGACGCGTGAGAGGCTTTAATGAAGGGGTGACCTATGCTCAGAGTAATCGTACATTCAAAGATCATCCGCTCCATGGCCTTGATGTCAAGCAGGAGCGGGAAATACGGATTAAGGAGCATGATAATCTCGTCTTCCCGCTTCAGAATATGCTCCCGGAGTTTGCTTCGGCCACTGATGGTGTGCAGCAGTTAAATAGCTTTTTAGGTGACGAGTTTGAGGACGACTCTTCTGAAGACACTTCACCAAAAGCTCCGGAAGACATGGCAACCTCAAAACCATAGAATAGGTTTAGGTGTTTAGTATATTGTAATTATTCTTCCATCTTTTTGTAAGTAACTTTTGATGTAATGGAAAAAAAATCTTTTGTCTTTATGAACATTATACTTGTGAGTGTGATAATATCTTTTGAAGATATTTTTGAAATTTGAAATTTTTGAAAGTTGGATAACCCTGATGACGTTGTGGAGAGAGAAACTTCTTAGGGACAACAGACAAGACGTGTATGACATCCGTGACAGCCTGTTCGCGTTTTCTTGAATTTCCTGCCTGACGTGTCAGTCATCTGGCGGCCCACGGTTTATCTCTCCTCTGGCACTCCATCAGTCGCATTAATTGCGATGAGTATAAATAGGCCATTCGTGGCTTCCATTTAACTCTTATCACTTTCGAATTCTCTTTCTTTCAAACACTCAAGACTTAAGTTTTTTGAGATTCATTTCCTTCTTTTTTCTGATCCAACATATTAATCCGATGGCCGTAGATAAGAAAGGTACTCCTGCTATCCATGAGGTCATTGTGAACCTCAAAAGGAAAGACAATGAAGACGTCGTTAACATATATGGTCTAGCGACGGAATGGGAACCGGAATGTCCGGCGAGTGGTTCTATTGCCACCAGTCCACCCCCGAAGAAGATGTCTATGTATGTAGACCATTTTATGACAGGGAACTTCCGGATTCCGGTGACAAAGTTCATTTAGTCGATCTTGACGACCTACGGGATTCACATATCTCAGATCCATCCTTTTGGGATGTTGAGAATTTGACATTTCGAATTCTGTTGTCAAGCTCGTGACTTCGAGCCATCTGTCGGCATGTTTTCCGTGTTCTACAAGATGACCTTCCGCGACGGTTGGTACATTTTTGCTTCCGTTGTGAAGAATGGTATAGGTACGGAATGGATCCGTAGCTTTCATGGCTGGAAGCCCAAGTTTTTCTGGATCAGGATCAGGGAGGATTGTATCCCGCTCCCGATGACTTATCGCAAGGCTGAGGAAGCTATGCCAGTGGTTCCAGCCGCTGCTCACGAGGGTCTGCCGTGGTTTACGACTTTGACCGCCACGCTGACTCCCATGCGTCC